>NW_027471315.1:0-26833 GCF_051020765.1 Lasioglossum baleicum
GGTGCATCCCGCAGGCTGGTCGAGTAAAAACACGTGCGAGAGGATGCATCCCGCAGGCTAGTCCAGTAAAAACACGTGCGAGAGGATGCATCCCGCAGACTAGTCGAGTAAAAACACGTGCGAGAGGATGCATCCCGCAGGCTAGTCGAGTAAAAACACGTGCGAGAGGATGCATCCCGCAGGCTAGTCGAGTAAAAACACGTGCGAGAGGATGCATCCCGCAGGCTAGTCGAGCAAAAACACGTGCGAGAGGATGCATCCCGCAGGCTAGTCGAGTAAAAACACGTGCGAGAGGATGCATCCCGCAGGCTAGTCGAGTAAAAACACGTGCGAGAGGATGCATCCCGCAGGCTAGTCGAGTAAAAACACGTGCGAGGTTTTGTGGGATGCGCATGCGCAGGTTTTTTGGGATGCGCATGCGCAGGTTTTTTGGGATGCGTATGGCTAGTCGAGTAAAAACACGTGCGAGAGGATGCACCCCGCAGGCTAGTCGAGTAAATACACGTGCGAGAGGATGCATCCCGCAGGCTAGTCGAGTAAAAACACGTGCGAGAGGATGCATCCCGCAGGCTAGTCAAGTAAAAAACACGTGCGAGTGGATGCATCCCGCAGGCTAGTCGAGCAAAAACACGTGCGAGAGGATGCATCCCGCAGGCTAGTCGAGCAAAAACACGTGCGAGTGGATGCATCCCGCAGGCTAGTCGAGCAAAAACGCGTGCGAGAGTATGCATCCCGCAGGCTAGTCGAGTAAAAACACGTGCGGGAGGATGCATCCCGCAGGCTAGTGGAGTAAAAACACGTGCGAGAGGATACATCCTGCAGGCTAGTCGAGTAAAAACACGTGCGAGAGGGTGCATCCCGCAGGCTGGTCGAGTAAAAACACGTGCGAGAGGATGCATCCCGCAGGCTAGTCCAGTAAAAACACGTGCGAGAGGATGCATCCCGCAGACTAGTCGAGTAAAAACACGTGCGAGAGGATGCATCCCGCAGGCTAGTCGAGTAAAAACACGTGCGAGAGGATGCATCCCGCAGGCTAGTCGAGTAAAAACACGTGCGAGAGGATGCATCCCGCAGGCTAGTCGAGCAAAAACACGTGCGAGAGGATGCATCCCGCAGGCTAGTCGAGTAAAAACACGTGCGAGAGGATGCATCCCGCAGGCTAGTCGAGTAAAAACACGTGCGGGAGGATGCATGCCGCAGGCTAGTCGAGTAAAAACACGTGCGAGAGGATGCATCCTGCAGGCTAGTGGAGTAAAACACGTGCGTGAGGATGCATCCCGCAGGCTAGTCGAGTAAAAACACGTGCGAGAGGATGCATCCCGCAGGCTAGTCGAGTAAAAACACGTGCGAGAGGATGCATCCCGCAGGCTAGTCGAGTAAAAACACGTGCGAGAGGATATATCCCGCAGGCTAGTCCAGTAAAAACACGTGCGAGAGGATGCACCCCGCAGGCTAGTCGAGTAAAAACACGTGCGAGAGGATGCACCCCGCAGGCTAGTCGAGTAAAAACACGTGCGAGAGGATGCATCCCGCAGGCTAGTCGAGTAAAAACACGTGCGAGTGGATGCATCCCGCAGGCTAGTCGAGCAAAAACACGTGCGAGAGGATGCATCCCGCAGGCTAGTCGAGCAAAAACACGTGCGAGTGGATGCATCCCGCAGGCTAGTCGAGCAAAAACGCGTGCGAGAGGATGCATCCCGCAGGCTAGTCGAGTAAAAACACGTGCGGGTGGATGCATCCCGCAGGCTAGTGGAGTAAAAACACGTGCGAGAGGATACATCCCGCAGGCTAGTCGAGTAAAAACACGTGCGAGAGCATGCATCCCGCAGGCTAGTCGAGTAAAAACACGTGCGAGAGGATGCATCCCGCATGCTAGTCCAGTAAAAACACGTGCGAGAGGATGCATCCCTCAGGCTAGTCGAGTAAAAACACGTGCGAGAGGATGCATCCCGCAGGCTAGTCGAGCAAAAACGCGTGCGAGAGGATGCATCCCGCAGGCTAGTCGAGTAAAAACACGTGCGGGAGGATGCATCCCGCAGGCTAGTCGAGTAAAAACACGTGCGAGAGGATGCATCCTGCAGGCTAGTGGAGTAAAACACGTGCGTGAGGATGCATCCCGCAGGCTAGTCGAGTAAAAACACGTGCGAGAGGATGCATCCCGCAGGCTAGTCGAGTAAAAACACGTGCGAGAGGATGCATCCCGCAGGCTAGTCGAGTAAAAACACGTGCGAGGTTTTGTGGGATGCGCATGCGCAGGTTTTTTGGGATGCGCATGCGCAGGTTTTTTGGGATGCGTATGGCTAGTCGAGTAAAAACACGTGCGAGAGGATGCACCCCGCAGGCTAGTCGAGTAAATACACGTGCGAGAGGATGCATCCCGCAGGCTAGTCGAGTAAAAACACGTGCGAGAGGATGCATCCCGCAGGCTAGTCGAGTAAAAACACGTGCGAGTGGATGCATCCCGCAGGCTAGTCGAGCAAAAACACGTGCGAGAGGATGCATCCCGCAGGCTAGTCGAGCAAAAACACGTGCGAGTGGATGCATCCCGCAGGCTAGTCGAGCAAAAACGCGTGCGAGAGTATGCATCCCGCAGGCTAGTCGAGTAAAAACACGTGCGGGAGGATGCATCCCGCAGGCTAGTGGAGTAAAAACACGTGCGAGAGGATACATCCTGCAGGCTAGTCGAGTAAAAACACGTGCGAGAGGGTGCATCCCGCAGGCTGGTCGAGTAAAAACACGTGCGAGAGGATGCATCCCGCAGGCTAGTCCAGTAAAAACACGTGCGAGAGGATGCATCCCGCAGACTAGTCGAGTAAAAACACGTGCGAGAGGATGCATCCCGCAGGCTAGTCGAGTAAAAACACGTGCGAGAGGATGCATCCCGCAGGCTAGTCGAGTAAAAACACGTGCGAGAGGATGCATCCCGCAGGCTAGTCGAGCAAAAACACGAGCGAGAGGATGCATCCCGCAGGCTAGTCGAGTAAAAACACGTGCGAGAGGATGCATCCCGCAGGCTAGTCGAGTAAAAACACGTGCGGGAGGATGCATGCCGCAGGCTAGTCGAGTAAAAACACGTGCGAGAGGATGCATCCTGCAGGCTAGTGGAGTAAAACACGTGCGTGAGGATGCATCCCGCAGGCTAGTCGAGTAAAAACACGTGCGAGAGGATGCATCCCGCAGGCTAGTCGAGTAAAAACACGTGCGAGAGGATGCATCCCGCAGGCTAGTCGAGTAAAAACACGTGCGAGAGGATGCATCCCGCAGGCAAGTCGAGTAAAAACACGTGCGGGAGGATATATCCCGCAGGCTAGTCCAGTAAAAACACGTGCGAGAGGATGCACCCCGCAGGCTAGTCGAGTAAAAACACGTGCGAGAGGATGCATCCCGCAGGCTAGTCGAGTAAAAACACGTGCGAGAGGATGCATCCCGCAGGCTAGTCGAGTAAAAACACGTGCGAGTGGATGCATCCCGCAGGCTAGTCGAGCAAAAACACGTGCGAGAGGATGCATCCCGCAGGCTAGTCGAGCAAAAACACGTGCGAGTGGATGCATCCCGCAGGCTAGTCGAGCAAAAACGCGTGCGAGAGGATGCATCCCGCAGGCTAGTCGAGTAAAAACACGTGCGGGAGGATGCATCCCGCAGGCTAGTGGAGTAAAAACACGTGCGAGAGGATACATCCCGCAGGCTAGTCGAGTAAAAACACGTGCGAGAGCATGCATCCCGCAGGGTAGTCGAGTAAAAACACGTGCGAGAGGGTGCATCCCGCAGGCTGGTCGAGTAAAAACACGTGCGAGAGGATGCATCCCGCAGGCTAGTCCAGTAAAAACACGTGCGAGAGGATGCATCCCGCAGGCTAGTCGAGTAAAAACACGTGCGAGAGGATGCATCCCGCAGGCTAGTCGAGTAAAAACACGTGCGAGAGGATGCATCCCGCAGGCTAGTCCAGTAAAAACACGTGCGAGAGGATGCATCCCGCAGGCTAGTCGAGTAAAAACACGTGCGAGAGGATGCATCCCGCAGGCTAGTCGAGCAAAAACGCGTGCGAGAGGATGCATCCCGCAGGCTAGTCGAGTAAAAACACGTGCGGGAGGATGCATCCCGTAGGCTAGTCGAGTAAAAACACGTGCGAGAGGATGCATCCTGCAGGCTAGTGGAGTAAAACACGTGCGTGAGGATGCATCCCGCAGGCTAGTCGAGTAAAAACACGTCTGAGAGGATGCATCCCGCAGGCTAGTCGAGTAAAAACACGTGCGAGAGGATGCATCCCGCAGGCTAGTCGAGAAAAACACGTGCGAGAGGATGCATCCCGCAGGCTAGTCGAGTAAAAACACGTGCGAGAGGATGCATCCCGCAGGCTAGTCGAGTAAAAACACGTGCGAGAGGATGCATCCCGCAGGCTAGTCGAGTAAAAACACGTGCGAGAGGATGCATCCCGCAGGCTAGTCGAGTAAAAACACGTGCGAGAGGATGCATCCCGCAGGCTAGTCGAGCAAAAACACGTGCGAGAGGATGCATCCCGCAGGCTAGTCGAGCAAAAACACGTGCGAGAGGATGCATCCCGCAGGCTAGTCGAGCAAAAACGCGTGCGAGAGTATGCATCCCGCAGGCTAGTCGAGTAAAAACACGTGCGGGAGGATGCATCCCGCAGGCTAGTCGAGTAAAAACACGTGCGAGAGGATGCATCCTGCAGGCTAGTGGAGTAAAACACGTGCGTGAGGATGCATCCCGCAGGCTAGTCGAGTAAAAACACGTGCGAGAGGATGCATCCCGCAGGCTAGTCGAGTAAAAACACGTGCGAGAGGATGCATCCCGCAGGCTAGTCGAGTAAAAACACGTGCGAGGTTTTGTGGGATGCGCATGCGTAGGTTTTTTGGGATGCGCATGCGCAGGTTTTTTGGGATGCGCATGGCTAGTCGAGTAAAAACACGTGCGAGAGGATGCACCCCGCAGGCTAGTCGAGTAAAAACACGTGCGAGAGGATGCATCCCGCAGGCTAGTCGAGTAAAAACACGTGCGAGAGGATGCATCCCGCAGGCTAGTCGAGTAAAAACACGTGCGAGAGGATGCATCCCGCAGGCTAGTCGAGTAAAAACAAGTGCGAGAGGATGCATCCCGCAGGCTAGTCGAGCAAAAACACGTGCGAGAGGATGCATCCCGCAGGCTAGTCGAGCAAAAACACGTGCGAGAGGATGCATCCCGCAGGCTAGTCGAGCAAAAACGCGTGCGAGAGGATGCATCCCGCAGGCTAGTCGAGTAAAAACACGTGCGAGAGGATACATCCAGCAGGCTAGTCGAGTAAAAACACGTGCGAGAGGATGCATCCCGCAGGCTAGTCGAGTAAAAACACGTGCGGGAGGATGCATCCCGCAGGCTAGTCGAGTAAAAACACGTGCGAGAGGATGCATCCTGCAGGCTAGTCGAGTAAAACACGTGCGAGAGGATGCATCCCGCAGGCTAGTCGAGCAAAAACTCGTGCGAGAGGATGCATCCCGCAGGCTAGTCGAGCAAAAACACGTGCGAGAGGATGCATCCCGCAGGCTAGTCGAGTAAAAACACGTGCGAGAGGATGCATCCCGCCGGCTAGTCGAGTAAAAACACGTGCGAGAGGATGCATCCCGCAGGCTAGTCGAGTAAAAACACGTGCGAGAGGATGCATCCCGCAGGCTAGTCGAGTAAAAACACGTGAGAGAGGATGCATCCCGCAGGCTAGTCGAGTAAAAACACGTGCGAGAGGATGCATCCCGCAGGCTAGTCGAGTAAAAACACGTGCGAGAGGATGCATCCCGCAGGCTAGTCGAGCAAAAACACGTGCGAGATAATGCATCCCGCAGGCTAGTCGAGTAAAAACACGTGCGAGAGGATGCATCCCGCAGGCTAGTCGAGTAAAAACACGTGCGAGAGGATGCATCCCGCAGGCTAGTCGAGCAAAAACACGTGCGAGAGGATGCATCCCGCCGGCTAGTCGAGTAAAAACACGTGCGAGAGGATGCATCGCGCAGGCTAGTCGAGTAAAAACACGTGCGAGAGGATGCATCCCGCAGGCTAGTCGAGTAAAAACACGTGCGAGAGGATGCATCCCGCAGGCTAGTCGAGTAAAAACACGTGCGAGAGGATGCATCCCGCAGGCTAGTCGAGCAAAAACACGTGCGAGAGGATGCATCCCGCAGGCTAGTCGAGTAAAAACACGTGCGAGAGGATGCATCCCGCCGGCTAGTCGAGTAAAAACACGTGCGAGAGGATGCATCGCGCAGGCTAGTCGAGTAAAAACACGTGCGAGAGGATGCATCCCGCAGGCTAGTCGAGTAAAAACACGTGAGAGAGGATGCATCCCGCAGGCTAGTCGAGTAAAAACACGTGCGAGAGGATGCATCCCGCAGGCTAGTCGAGCAAAAACACGTGCGAGAGGATGCATCCCGCAGGCTAGTCGAGCAAAAACACGTGCGAGAGGATGCATCCCGCAGGCTAGTCGAGTAAAAACACGTGCGAGAGGATGCATCCCGCAGGCTAGTCCAGTAAAAACACGTGCGAGAGGATGCATCCCGCAGGCTAGTCGAGTAAAAACACGTGTGTGGTTTTGTGGGATGCGCATGGCTAGTCGAGTAAAAACACGTGCGAGAGGATGCACCCCGCAGGCTAGTCGAGTAAAAACACGTGCGAGAGGATGCATCCCGCAGGCTAGTCGAGTAAAAACACGTGCGAGAGGATGCATCCCGCAGGCTAGTCGAGCAAAAACGCGTGCGAGAGGATGCATCCCGCAGGCTAGTCGAGTAAAAACACGTGCGGGAGGATGCATCCCGTAGGCTAGTCGAGTAAAAACACGTGCGAGAGGATGCATCCTGCAGGCTAGTGGAGTAAAACACGTGCGTGAGGATGCATCCCGCAGGCTAGTCGAGTAAAAACACGTCTGAGAGGATGCATCCCGCAGGCTAGTCGAGTAAAAACACGTGCGAGAGGATGCATCCCGCAGGCTAGTCGAGAAAAACACGTGCGAGAGGATGCATCCCGCAGGCTAGTCGAGTAAAAACACGTGCGAGAGGATGCATCCCGCAGGCTAGTCGAGTAAAAACACGTGCGGGAGGATGCATCCCGCAGGCTAGTCGAGTAAAAACACGTGCGAGAGGATGCATCCCGCAGGCTAGTCGAGAAAAACACGTGCGAGAGGATGCATCCCGCAGGCTAGTCGAGTAAAAACACGTGCGAGAGGATGCATCCCGCAGGCTAGTCGAGTAAAAACACGTGCGAGTGGATGCATCCCGCAGGCTAGTCGAGCAAAAACACGTGCGAGAGGATGCATCCCGCAGGCTAGTCGAGCAAAAACACGTGCGAGTGGATGCATCCCGCAGGCTAGTCGAGCAAAAACGCGTGCGAGAGGATGCATCCCGCAGGCTAGTCGAGTAAAAACACGTGCGGGAGGATGCATCCCGCAGGCTAGTGGAGTAAAAACACGTGCGAGAGGATACATCCCGCAGGCTAGTCGAGTAAAAACACGTGCGAGAGCATGCATCCCGCAGGGTAGTCGAGTAAAAACACGTGCGAGAGGGTGCATCCCGCAGGCTGGTCGAGTAAAAACACGTGCGAGAGGATGCATCCCGCAGGCTAGTCCAGTAAAAACACGTGCGAGAGGATGCATCCCGCAGGCTAGTCGAGTAAAAACACGTGCGAGAGGATGCATCCCGCAGGCTAGTCGAGTAAAAACACGTGCGAGAGGATGCATCCCGCAGGCTAGTCCAGTAAAAACACGTGCGAGAGGATGCATCCCGCAGGCTAGTCGAGTAAAAACACGTGCGAGAGGATGCATCCCGCAGGCTAGTCGAGCAAAAACGCGTGCGAGAGGATGCATCCCGCAGGCTAGTCGAGTAAAAACACGTGCGGGAGGATGCATCCCGTAGGCTAGTCGAGTAAAAACACGTGCGAGAGGATGCATCCTGCAGGCTAGTGGAGTAAAACACGTGCGTGAGGATGCATCCCGCAGGCTAGTCGAGTAAAAACACGTCTGAGAGGATGCATCCCGCAGGCTAGTCGAGTAAAAACACGTGCGAGAGGATGCATCCCGCAGGCTAGTCGAGAAAAACACGTGCGAGAGGATGCATCCCGCAGGCTAGTCGAGTAAAAACACGTGCGAGAGGATGCATCCCGCAGGCTAGTCGAGTAAAAACACGTGCGAGAGGATGCATCCCGCAGGCTAGTCGAGTAAAAACACGTGCGAGAGGATGCATCCCGCAGGCTAGTCGAGTAAAAACACGTGCGAGAGGATGCATCCCGCAGGCTAGTCGAGCAAAAACACGTG
The DNA here is from genome assembly GCF_051020765.1 of Lasioglossum baleicum. Lineage (NCBI taxonomy): Eukaryota > Metazoa > Arthropoda > Insecta > Hymenoptera > Halictidae > Lasioglossum > Lasioglossum baleicum. Next base: position 8,288 of record NW_027471315.1, read on the forward strand.
CGAGAGGATGCATCCCGCAGGCTAGTCGAGCAAAAACACGTGCGAGAGGATGCATCCCGCAGGCTAGTCGAGCAAAAACGCGTGCGAGAGAATGCATCCCGCAGGCTAGTCGAGTAAAAACACGTGCGGGAGGATGCATCCCGCAGGCTAGTCGAGTAAAAACACGTGCGAGAGGATGCATCCTGCAGGCTAGTGGAGTAAAACACGTGCGTGAGGATGCATCCCGCAGGCTAGTCGAGTAAAAACACGTGCGAGAGGATGCATCCCGCAGGCTAGTCGAGTAAAAACACGTGCGAGAGGATGCATCCCGCAGGCTAGTCGAGTAAAAACACGTGCGAGGTTTTGTGGGATGCGCATGCGTAGGTTTTTTGGGATGCGCATGCGCAGGTTTTTTGGGATGCGCATGGCTAGTCGAGTAAAAACACGTGCGAGAGGATGCACCCCGCAGGCTAGTCGAGTAAAAACACGTGCGAGAGGATGCATCCCGCAGGCTAGTCGAGTAAAAACACGTGCGAGAGGATGCATCCCGCAGGCTAGTCGAGTAAAAACAAGTGCGAGAGGATGCATCCCGCAGGCTAGTCGAGCAAAAACACGTGCGAGAGGATGCATCCCGCAGGCTAGTCGAGCAAAAACACGTGCGAGAGGATGCATCCCGCAGGCTAGTCGAGCAAAAACGCGTGCGAGAGGATGCATCCCGCAGGCTAGTCGAGTAAAAACACGTGCGAGAGGATACATCCAGCAGGCTAGTCGAGTAAAAACACGTGCGAGAGGATGCATCCCGCAGGCTAGTCGAGTAAAAACACGTGCGGGAGGATGCATCCCGCAGGCTAGTCGAGTAAAAACACGTGCGAGAGGATGCATCCTGCAGGCTAGTCGAGTAAAACACGTGCGAGAGGATGCATCCCGCAGGCTAGTCGAGCAAAAACACGTGCGAGAGGATGCATCCCGCAGGCTAGTCGAGCAAAAACACGTGCGAGAGGATGCATCCCGCAGGCTAGTCGAGTAAAAACACGTGCGAGAGGATGCATCCCGCCGGCTAGTCGAGTAAAAACACGTGCGAGAGGATGCATCCCGCAGGCTAGTCGAGTAAAAACACGTGCGAGAGGATGCATCCCGCAGGCTAGTCGAGTAAAAACACGTGAGAGAGGATGCATCCCGCAGGCTAGTCGAGTAAAAACACGTGCGAGAGGATGCATCCCGCAGGCTAGTCGAGTAAAAACACGTGCGAGAGGATGCATCCCGCAGGCTAGTCGAGCAAAAACACGTGCGAGATAATGCATCCCGCAGGCTAGTCGAGTAAAAACACGTGCGAGAGGATGCATCCCGCAGGCTAGTCGAGTAAAAACACGTGCGAGAGGATGCATCCCGCAGGCTAGTCGAGCAAAAACACGTGCGAGAGGATGCATCCCGCCGGCTAGTCGAGTAAAAACACGTGCGAGAGGATGCATCGCGCAGGCTAGTCGAGTAAAAACACGTGCGAGAGGATGCATCCCGCAGGCTAGTCGAGTAAAAACACGTGAGAGAGGATGCATCCCGCAGGCTAGTCGAGTAAAAACACGTGCGAGAGGATGCATCCCGCAGGCTAGTCGAGTAAAAACACGTGAGAGAGGATGCATCCCGCAGGCTAGTCGAGTAAAAACACGTGCGAGAGGATGCATCCCGCAGGCTAGTCGAGTAAAAACACGTGCGAGAGGATGCATCCCGCAGGCTAGTCGAGCAAAAACACGTGCGAGAGGATGCATCCCGCAGGCTAGTCGAGTAAAAACACGTGCGAGAGGATGCATCCCGCCGGCTAGTCGAGTAAAAACACGTGCGAGAGGATGCATCGCGCAGGCTAGTCGAGTAAAAACACGTGCGAGAGGATGCATCCCGCAGGCTAGTCGAGTAAAAACACGTGAGAGAGGATGCATCCCGCAGGCTAGTCGAGTAAAAACACGTGCGAGAGGATGCATCCCGCAGGCTAGTCGAGCAAAAACACGTGCGAGAGGATGCATCCCGCAGGCTAGTCGAGCAAAAACACGTGCGAGAGGATGCATCCCGCAGGCTAGTCGAGTAAAAACACGTGCGAGAGGATGCATCCCGCAGGCTAGTCCAGTAAAAACACGTGCGAGAGGATGCATCCCGCAGGCTAGTCGAGTAAAAACACGTGTGTGGTTTTGTGGGATGCGCATGGCTAGTCGAGTAAAAACACGTGCGAGAGGATGCACCCCGCAGGCTAGTCGAGTAAAAACACGTGCGAGAGGATGCATCCCGCAGCCTAGTCGAGTAAAAACACGTGCGAGTGGATGCATCCCGCAGGCTAGTCGAGCAAAAACACGTGCGAGAGGATGCATCCCGCAGGCTAGTCGAGCAAAAACACGTGCGAGTGGATGCATCCCGCAGGCTAGTCGAGCAAAAATGCGTGCGAGAGGATGCATCCCGCAGGCTAGTCGAGTAAAAACACGTGCGAGAGGATGCATCCCGCAGGCTAGTCGAGTAAAAACACGTGCGAGAGGATGCATCCCGCAGGCTAGTCGAGTAAAAACAAGTGCGAGAGGATGCATCCCGCAGGCTAGTCGAGCAAAAACACGTGCGAGAGGATGCATCCCGCAGGCTAGTCGAGCAAAAACACGTGCGAGAGGATGCATCCCGCAGGCTAGTCGAGCAAAAACGCGTGCGAGAGGATGCATCCCGCAGGCTAGTCGAGTAAAAACACGTGCGAGAGGATACATCCAGCAGGCTAGTCGAGTAAAAACACGTGCGAGAGGATGCATCCCGCAGGCTAGTCGAGTAAAAACACGTGCGGGAGGATGCATCCCGCAGGCTAGTCGAGTAAAAACACGTGCGAGAGGATGCATCCTGCAGGCTAGTCGAGTAAAACACGTGCGAGAGGATGCATCCCGCAGGCTAGTCGAGCAAAAACACGTGCGAGAGGATGCATCCCGCAGGCTAGTCGAGCAAAAACACGTGCGAGAGGATGCATCCCGCAGGCTAGTCGAGTAAAAACACGTGCGAGAGGATGCATCCCGCCGGCTAGTCGAGTAAAAACACGTGCGAGAGGATGCATCCCGCAGGCTAGTCGAGTAAAAACACGTGCGAGAGGATGCATCCCGCAGGCTAGTCGAGTAAAAACACGTGAGAGAGGATGCACCCCGCAGGCTAGTCGAGTAAAAACACGTGCGAGGGGATGCATCCCGCAGGCTAGTCGAGTAAAAACACGTGCGAGAGGATGCATCCCGCAGGCTAGTCGAGCAAAAACACGTGCGAGATAATGCATCCCGCAGGCTAGTCGAGTAAAAACACGTGCGAGAGGATGCATCCCGCAGGCTAGTCGAGTAAAAACACGTGCGAGAGGATGCATCCCGCAGGCTAGTCGAGCAAAAACACGTGCGAGAGGATGCATCCCGCCGGCTAGTCGAGTAAAAACACGTGCGAGAGGATGCATCGCGCAGGCTAGTCGAGTAAAAACACGTGCGAGAGGATGCATCCCGCAGGCTAGTCGAGTAAAAACACGTGAGAGAGGATGCATCCCGCAGGCTAGTCGAGTAAAAACACGTGCGAGAGGATGCATACCGCAGGCTAGTCGAGTAAAAACACGTGAGAGAGGATGCATCCCGCAGGCTAGTCGAGTAAAAACACGTGCGAGAGGATGCATCCCGCAGGCTAGTCGAGTAAAAACACGTGCGAGAGGATGCATCCCGCAGGCTAGTCGAGCAAAAACACGTGCGAGAGGATGCATCCCGCAGGCTAGTCGAGTAAAAACACGTGCGAGAGGATGCATCCCGCCGGCTAGTCGAGTAAAAACACGTGCGAGAGGATGCATCCCGCAGGCTAGTCGAGTAAAAACACGTGAGAGAGGATGCATCCCGCAGGCTAGTCGAGTAAAAACACGTGCGAGAGGATGCATCCCGCAGGCTAGTCGAGTAAAAACACGTGAGAGAGGATGCATCCCGCAGGCTAGTCGAGTAAAAACACGTGCGAGAGGATGCATCCCGCAGGCTAGTCGAGTAAAAACACGTGCGAGAGGATGCATCCCGCAGGCTAGTCGAGCAAAAACACGTGCGAGAGGATGCATCCCGCAGGCTAGTCGAGTAAAAACACGTGCGAGAGGATGCATCCCGCCGGCTAGTCGAGTAAAAACACGTGCGAGAGGATGCATCGCGCAGTCTAGTCGAGTAAAAACACGTGCGAGAGGATGCATCCCGCAGGCTAGTCGAGTAAAAACACGTGAGAGAGGATGCATCCCGCAGGCTAGTCGAGTAAAAACACGTGCGAGAGGATGCATCCCGCAGGCTAGTCGAGCAAAAACACGTGCGAGAGGATGCATCCCGCAGGCTAGTCGAGCAAAAACACGTGCGAGAGGATGCATCCCGCAGGCTAGTCGAGTAAAAACACGTGCGAGAGGATGCATCCCGCAGGCTAGTCCAGTAAAAACACGTGCGAGAGGATGCATCCCGCAGGCTAGTCGAGTAAAAACACGTGTGAGGTTTTGTGGGATGCGCATGCGCAGGTTTTTTGGGATGCGCATGGCTAGTCGAGTAAAAACACGTGCGAGAGGATGCACCCCGCAGGCTAGTCGAGTAAAAACACGTGCGAGAGGATGCATCCCGCAGCCTAGTCGAGTAAAAACACGTGCGAGTGGATGCATCCCGCAGGCTAGTCGAGCAAAAACACGTGCGAGAGGATGCATCCCGCAGGCTAGTCGAGCAAAAACACGTGCGAGTGGATGCATCCCGCAGGCTAGTCGAGCAAAAATGCGTGCGAGAGGATGCATCCCGCAGGCTAGTCGAGTAAAAACACGTGCGGGAGGATGCATCCCGCAGGCTAGTGGAGTAAAAACACGTGCGAGAGGATACATCCCGCAGGCTAGTCGAGTAAAAACACGTGCGAGAGCATGCATCCCGCAGGCTAGTCGAGTAAAAACACGTGCGAGAGGATGCATCCCGCAGGCTAGTCGAGCAAAAACGCGTGCGAGAGGATGCATCCCGCAGGCTAGTCGAGTAAAAACACGTGCGGGAGGATGCATCCCGCAGGCTAGTGGAGTAAAAACACGTGCGAGAGGATACATCCCGCAGGCTAGTCCAGTAAAAACACGTGCGAGAGGATGCATCCCGCAGGCTAGTCGAGTAAAAACACGTGCGAGAGGATGCATCCCGCAGGCTAGTCGAGCAAAAACGCGTGCGAGAGGATGCATCCCGCAGGCTAGTCGAGTAAAAACACGTGCGGGAGGATGCATCCCGCAGGCTAGTCGAGTAAAAACACGTGCGAGGGGATGCATCCTGCAGGCTAGTGGAGTAAAACACGTGCGTGAGGATGCATCCCGCAGGCTAGTCGAGTAAAAACACGTGCGAGAGGATGCATCCCGCAGGCTAGTCGCGTAAAAACACGTGCGAGGTTTTGTGGGATGCGCATGCGCAGGTTTTTTGGGATGCGCATGCGCAGGTTTTTTGGGATGCGCATGCGCAGGTTTTTTGGGATGCGCATGGCTAGTCGAGTAAAAACACGTGCGAGAGGATGCATCCTGCAGGCTAGTCGAGTAAAACACGTGCGAGAGGATGCATCCCGCAGGCTAGTCGAGCAAAAACACGTGCGAGAGGATGCATCCCGCAGGCTAGTCGAGCAAAAACGCGTGCGAGAGGATGCATCCCGCAGGCTAGTCGAGTAAAAACACGTGCGAGAGGATACATCCAGCAGGCTAGTCGAGTAAAAACACGTGCGAGAGGATGCATCCCGCAGGCTAGTCGAGCAAAAACGCGTGCGAGAGGATGCATCCCGCAGGCTAGTCGAGTAAAAACACGTGCGAGAGGATACATCCAGCAGGCTAGTCGAGTAAAAACACGTGCGAGAGGATGCATCCCGCAGGCTAGTCGAGTAAAAACACGTGCGGGAGGATGCATCCCGCAGGCTAGTCGAGTAAAAACACGTGCGAGAGGATGCATCCTGCAGGCTAGTCGAGTAAAAACACGTGCGAGAGGATGCATCCCGCAGGCTAGTCGAGCAAAAACACGTGCGAGAGGACGCATCCCGCAGGCTAGTCGAGTAAAAACACGTGCGAGAGGATGCATCCCGCCGGCTAGTCGAGTAAAAACACGTGCGAGAGGATGCATCCCGCAGGCTAGTCGAGTAAAAACACGTGCGAGAGGATGCATCCCGCAGGCTAGTCGAGTAAAAACACGTGAGAGAGGATGCATCCCGCAGGCTAGTCGAGTAAAAACACGTGCGAGAGGATGCATCCCGCAGGCTAGTCGAGCAAAAACACGTGCGAGAGGATGCATCCCGCAGGCTAGTCGAGCAAAAACACGTGCGAGAGGATGCATCCCGCAGGCTAGTCGAGTAAAAACACGTGCGAGAGGATGCATCCCGCAGGCTAGTCCAGTAAAAACATGTGCGAGAGGATGCATCCCGCAGGCTAGTCGAGTAAAAACACGTGCGAGGTTTTGTGGGATGCGCATGCGCAGGTTTTTTGGGATGCGCATGGCTAGTCGAGTAAAAACACGTGCGAGAGGATGCACCCCGCAGGCTAGTCGAGTAAAAACACGTGCGAGAGGATGCATCCCGCAGGCTAGTCGAGTAAAAACACGTGCGAGTGGATGCATCCCGCACGCTAGTCGAGCAAAAACACGTGCGAGAGGATGCATCCCGCAGGCTAGTCGAGCAAAAACACGTGCGAGTGGATGCATCCCGCAGGCTAGTCGAGCAAAAATGCGTGCGAGAGGATGCATCCCGCAGGCTAGTCGAGCAAAAACGCGTGCGAGAGGATGCATCCCGCAGGCTAGTCGAGTAAAAACACGTGCGAGAGGATACATCCAGCAGGCTAGTCGAGTAAAAACACGTGCGAGAGGATGCATCCCGCAGGCTAGTCGAGCAAAAACACGTGCGAGAGGATGCATCCCGCAGGCTAGTCGAGCAAAAACACGTGCGAGTGGATGCATCCCGCAGGCTAGTCGAGCAAAAATGCGTGCGAGAGGATGCATCCCGCAGGCTAGTCGAGTAAAAACACGTGCGGGAGGATGCATCCCGCAGGCTAGTGGAGTAAAAACACGTGCGAGAGGATACATCCCGCAGGCTAGTCGAGTAAAAACACGTGCGAGAGCATGCATCCCGCAGGCTAGTCGAGTAAAAACACGTGCGAGAGGATGCATCCCGCAGGCTAGTCCAGTAAAAACACGTGCGAGAGGATGCATCCCGCAGGCTAGTCGAGTAAAAACACGTGCGAGAGGATGCATCCCGCAGGCTAGTCGAGCAAAAACGCGTGCGAGAGGATGCATCCCGCAGGCTAGTCGAGTAAAAACACGTGCGGGAGGATGCATCCCGCAGGCTAGTCGAGTAAAAACACGTGCGAGGGGATGCATCCTGCAGGCTAGTGGAGTAAAACACGTGCGTGAGGATGCATCCCGCAGGCTAGTCGAGTAAAAACACGTGCGAGAGGATGCATCCCGCAGGCTAGTCGAGTAAAAACACGTGCGAGAGGATGCATCCCGCAGGCTAGTCGAGTAAAAACACGTGCGAGGTTTTGTGGGATGCGCATGCGCAGGTTTTTTGGGATGCGCATGGCTAGTCGAGTAAAAACACGTGCGAGAGGATGCACCCCGCAGGCTAGTCGAGTAAAAACACGTGCGAGAGGATGCATCCCGCAGGCTAGTCGAGTAAAAACACGTGCGAGAGGATGCATCCCGCAGGCTAGTCGAGTAAAAACACGTGCGAGTGGATGCATCCCGCAGGCTAGTCGAGCAAAAACACGTTTGAGAGGATGCATCCCGCAGGCTAGTCGAGCAAAAACACGTGCGAGTGGATGCATCCCGCAGGCTAGTCGAGCAAAAACGCGTGCGAGAGGATGCATCCCGCAGGCTAGTCGAGTAAAAACACGTGCGGGAGGATGCATCCCGCAGGCTAGTGGAGTAAAAACACGTGCGAGAGGATACATCCCGCAGGCTAGTCGAGTAAAAACACGTGCGAGAGCATGCATCCCGCAGGCTAGTCGAGTAAAAACACGTGCGAGAGGGTGCATCCCGCAGGCTGGTCGAGTAAAAACACGTGCGAGAGGATGCATCCCGCAGGCTAGTCCAGTAAAAACACGTGCGAGAGGATGCATCCCGCAGGCTAGTCGAGTAAAAACACGTGCGAGAGGATGCATCCCGCAGGCTAGTCGAGTAAAAACACGTGCGAGAGGATGCATCCAGCAGGCTAGTCGAGTAAAAACACGTGCGAGAGGATGCATCCCGCAGGCTAGTCGAGTAAAAACACGTGCGAGAGGATGCATCCCGCAGGCTAGTCGAGCAAAAACACGTGCGAGAGGATGCATCCCGCAGGCTAGTCGAGTAAAAACACGTGCGAGAGGATGCATCCTGCAGGCTAGTGGAGTAAAACACGTGCGTGAGGATGCATCCCGCAGGCTAGTCGAGTAAAAACACGTGCGAGAGGATGCATCCCGCAGGCTAGTCGAGTAAAAACACGTGCGAGAGGATGCATCCCGCAGGCTAGTCGAGTAAAAACACGTGCGAGGTTATGTGGGATGCGCATGCGCAGGTTTTTTGGGATGCGCATGCGCAGGTTTTTTGGGATGCGCATGGCTAGTCGAGTAAAAACACGTGCGAGAGGATGCACCCCGCAGGCTAGTCGAGTAAAAACACGTGCGAGAGGATGCATCCCGCAGGCTAGTCGAGTAAAAACACGTGCGAGAGGATGCATCCCGCAGGCTAGTCGAGTAAAAACACGTGCGAGTGGATGCATCCCGCAGGCTAGTCGAGCAAAAACACGTGCGAGAGGATGCATCCCGCAGGCTAGTCGAGCAAAAACACGTGCGAGTGGATGCATCCCGCAGGCTAGTCGAGCAAAAACGCGTGCGAGAGGATGCATCCCGCAGGCTAGTCGAGTAAAAACACGTGCGAGAGCATGCATCCCGCAGGCTAGTCGAGTAAAAACACGTGCGAGAGAGTGCATCCCGCAGGCTGGTCGAGTAAAAACACGTGCGAGAGGATGCATCCCGCAGGCTAGTCCAGTAAAAACACGTGCGAGAGGATGCATCCCGCAGGCTAGTCGAGCAAAAACGCGTGCGAGAGGATGCATCCCGCAGGCTAGTCGAGTAAAAACACGTGCGGGAGGATGCATCCCGTAGGCTAGTCGAGTAAAAACACGTGCGAGAGGATGCATCCTGCAGGCTAGTGGAGTAAAACACGTGCGTGAGGATGCATCCCGCAGGCTAGTCGAGTAAAAACACGTGCGAGAGGATGCATCCCGCAGGCTAGTCGAGTAAAAACACGTGCGAGAGGATGCATCCCGCAGGCTAGTCGAGTAAAAACACGTGCGAGATGATGCATCCCGCAGGCTAGTCGAGTAAAAACACGTGCGAGAGGATGCATCACGCAGGCTAGTCGAGTAAAAACACGTGCGAGAGGATGCATCCCGCAGGCTAGTCGAGTAAAAACACGTGCGAGAGGATGCATCCCGCAGGCTAGTCGAGTAAAAACACGTGCGAGAGGATGCATCCCGCAGGCTAGTCGAGCAAAAACACGTGCGAGAGGATGCATCCCGCAGGCTAGTCGAGCAAAAACACGTGCGAGAGGATGCATCCCGCAGGCTAGTCGAGCAAAAACGCGTGCGAGAGAATGCATCCCGCAGGCTAGTCGAGTAAAAACACGTGCGGGAGGATGCATCCCGCAGGCTAGTCGAGCAAAAACACGTGCGAGAGGATGCATCCCGCAGGCTAGTCGAGCAAAAACGCGTGCGAGAGGATGCATCCCGCAGGCTAGTCGAGTAAAAACACGTGCGAGAGGATACATCCAGCAGGCTAGTCGAGTAAAAACACGTGCGAGAGGATGCATCCCGCAGGCTAGTCGAGTAAAAACACGTGCGAGGTTTTGTGGGATGCGCATGCGCAGGTTTTTTGGGATGCGCATGCGCAGGTTTTTTGGGATGCGCATGGCTAGTCGAGTAAAAACACGTGCGAGAGGATGCATCCTGCAGGCTAGTGGAGTAAAACACGTGCGAGAGGATGCATCCCGCAGGCTAGTCGAGTAAAAACACGTGCGAGAGGATGCATCCCGCAGGCTAGTCGAGTAAAAACACGTGCGAGAGGATGCATCCCGCAGGCTAGTCGAGCAAAAACACGTGCGAGAGGATGCATCCCGCAGGCTAGTCGAGTAAAAACACGTGCGAGAGGATGCATCCCGCAGGCTAGTCGAGTAAAAACACGTGCGAGAGCATGCATCCCGCAGGCTAGTCGAGTAAAAACACGTGCGAGAGGGTGCATCCCCCAGGCAGGTCGAGTAAAAACACGTGCGAGAGGATGCATCCCGCAGGCTAGTCGAGTAAAAACACGTGCGAGAGGATGCATCCCGCAGGCTAGTCGAGTAAAAACACGTGCGAGGTTTTGTGGGATGCGCATGCGCAGGTTTTTTGGGATGCGCATGCGCAGGTTTTTTGGGATGCGCATGGCTAGTCGAGTAAAAACACGTGCGAGAGGATGCATCCTGCAGGCTAGTGGAGTAAAACACGTGCGAGAGGATGCATCCCGCAGGCTAGTCGAGTAAAAACACGTGCGAGAGGATGCATCCCGCAGGCTAGTCGAGTAAAAACACGTGCGAGAGCATGCATCCCGCAGGCTAGTCGAGTAAAAACACGTGCGAGAGGATGCATCCCGCAGGCTAGTCGAGTAAAAACACGTGCGAGTGGATGCATCCCGCAGGCTAGTCGAGCAAAAACACGTGCGAGAGGATGCATCCCGCAGGCTAGTCGAGCAAAAACACGTGCGAGTGGATGCATCCCGCAGGCTAGTCGAGCAAAAACGCGTGCGAGAGGATGCATCCCGCAGGCTAGTCGAGTAAAAACACGTGCGGGAGGATGCATCCCGCAGGCTAGTGGAGTAAAAACACGTGCGAGAGGATACATCCCGCAGGCTAGTCGAGTAAAAACACGTGCGAGAGCATGCATCCCGCAGGCTAGTCGAGTAAAAACACGTGCGAGAGGGTGCATCCCGCAGGCTGGTCGAGTAAAAACACGTGCGAGAGGATGCATCCCGCAGGCTAGTCGAGTAAAAACACGTGCGAGAGGATGCATTCCGCAGGCTAGTCGAGTAAAAACTCGTGCGAGAGGATGCATCTCGCAGGCTAGTCGAGTAAAAACACGTGCGAGAGGATGCATCCCGCAGGCTAGTCGAGTAAAAACACGTGCGAGAGGATGCATCCCGCAGGCTAGTCGAGTAAAAACACGTGCGAGAGGATGCATCCCGCAGGCTAGTCGAGTAAAAACACGTGCGAGAGGATGCATCCCGCAGGCTAGTCGAGCAAAAACACGTGCGAGAGGATGCATCCCGCAGGCTAGTCGAGTAAAAACACGTGCGAGAGGATGCATCCCGCAGGCTAGTCGAGTAAAAACACGTGCGAGAGCATGCATCCCGCAGGCTAGTCGAGTAAAAACACGTGCGAGAGGGTGCATCCCGCAGGCAGGTCGAGTAAAAACACGTGCGAGAGGATGCATCCCGCAGGCTAGTCCAGTAAAAACACGTGCGAGAGGATGCATCCCGCAGGCTAGTCGAGCAAAAACACGTGCGAGAGGATGCATCCCTCAGGCTAGTCGAGCAAAAACACGTGCGAGAGGATGCATCCCGCAGGCTAGTCGAGCAAAAACACGTGCGAGAGGATGCATCCCGCAGGCTAGTCGAGTAAAAACACGTGCGGGAGGATACATCCCGCAGGCTAGTCGAGTAAAAACACGTGCGAGAGCATGCATCCCGCAGGCTAGTCGAGTAAAAACACGTGCGAGAGGGTGCATCCCGCAGGCTGGTCGAGTAAAAACACGTGCGAGAGGATGCATCCCGCAGGCTAGTCCAGTAAAAACACGTGCGAGAGGATGCATCCCGCAGGCTAGTCGAGTAAAAACACGTGCGAGAGGATGCATCCCGCAGGATAGTCGAGTAAAAACACGTGCGAGAGGATGCATCCCGCAGGCTAGTCGAGTAAAAACACGTGCGAGAGGATGCATCCCGCAGGCTAGTCGAGTAAAAACACGTGCGAGAGGATGCATCCCGCAGGCTAGTCGAGCAAAAACACGTGCGAGAGGATGCATCCCGCAGGCTAGTCGAGCAAAAACACGTGCGAGAGGATGCATCCCGCAGGCTAGTCGAGCAAAAACGCGTGCGAGAGGATGCATCCCGCAGGCTAGTCGAGTAAAAACACGTGCGGGAGGATGCATCCCGCAGGCTAGTCGAGTAAAAACACGTGCGAGAGGATGCATCATGCAGGCTAGTGGAGTAAAACACGTGCGTGAGGATGCATCCCGCAGGCTAGTCGAGTAAAAACACGTGCGAGAGGATGCATCCCGCAGGCTAGTCGAGTAAAAACACGTGCGAGAGGATGCATCCCGCAGGCTAGTCGAGTAAAAACAAGTGCGAGGTTTTGTGGGATGCGCATGCGCAGGTTTTTTGGGATGCGCATGCGCAGGTTTTTTGGGATGCGCATGGCTAGTCGAGTAAAAACACGTGCGAGAGGATGCACCCCGCAGGCTAGTCGAGTAAAAACACGTGCGAGAGGGTGCATCCCGCAGGCTAGTCGAGTAAAAGCACGTGCGAGAGGATGCATCCCGCAGGCTAGTCGAGTAAAAACACGTGCGAGTGGATGCATCCCGCAGGCTAGTCGAGCAAAAACACGTGCGAGAGGATGCATCCCGCAGGCTAGTCGAGCAAAAACACGTGCGAGTGGATGCATCCCGCAGGCTAGTCGAGCAAAAACGCGTGCGAGAGGATGCATCCCGCAGGCTAGTCGAGTAAAAACACGTGCGGGAGGATGCATCCCGCAGGCTAGTGGAGTAAAACACGTGCGAGAGGATACATCCCGCAGGCTAGTCCAGTAAAAACACGTGCGAGAGGATGCATCCCGCAGGCTAGTCGAGTAAAAACACGTGCGAGAGGATGCATCCCGCAGGCTAGTCGAGTAAAAACACGTGCGAGAGGATGCATCCCGCAGGCTAGTCGAGCAAAAACACGTGCGAGAGGATGCATCCCGCAGGCTAGTCGAGTAAAAACACGTGCGAGAGGATGCATCCCGCAGGCTAGTCGAGTAAAAACACGTGCGAGAGCATGCATCCCGCAGGCTAGTCGAGTAAAAACACGTGCGAGAGGGTGCATCCCGCAGGCAGGTCGAGTAAAAACACGTGCGAGAGGATGCATCCCGCAGGCTAGTCGAGTAAAAACACGTGCGAGAGGATGCATCCCGCAGGCTAGTCGAGTAAAAACACGTGCGAGAGGATGCATCCCGCAGGCTAGTCGAGTAAAAACACGCGCGAGAGCATGCATCCCGCAGGCTAGTCGAGTAAAAACACGTGCGAGAGGATGCATCCCGCAGGCTAGTCGAGTAAAAACACGTGCGAGTGGATGCATCCCGCAGGCTAGTCGAGCAAAAACACGTGCGAGAGGATGCATCCCGCAGGCTAGTCGAGCAAAAACACGTGCGAGTGGATGCATCCCGCAGGCTAGTCGAGCAAAAACGCGTGCGAGAGGATGCATCCCGCAGGCTAGTCGAGTAAAAACACGTGAGGGAGGATGCATCCCGCAGGCTAGTGGAGTAAAAACACGTGCGAGAGGATACATCCCGCAGGCTAGTCGAGCAAAAACGCGTGCGAGAGGATGCATCCCGCAGGCTAGTCGAGTAAAAACACGTGCGGGAGGATGCATCCCGCAGGCTAGTGGAGTAAAAACACGTGCGAGAGGATACATCCCGCAGGCTAGTCGAGTAAAAACACGTGCGAGAGGATGCATCCCGCAGGCTAGTCGAGTAAAAACACGTGCGAGTGGATGCATCCCGCAGGCTAGTCGAGCAAAAACACGTGCGAGAGGATGCATCCCGCAGGCTAGTCGAGCAAAAACACGTGCGAGTGGATGCATCCCGCAGGCTAGTCGAGCAAAAACGCTTGCGAGAGGATGCATCCCGCAGGCTAGTCGAGTAAAAACACGTGCGGGAGGATGCATCCCGCAGGCTAGTGGAGTAAAAACACGTGCGAGAGGATACATCCCGCAGGCTAGTCGAGTAAAAACACGTGCGAGAGCATGCATCCCGCAGGCTAGTCGAGTAAAAACACGTGCGAGAGGGTGCATCCCGCAGGCTGGTCGAGTAAAAACACGTGCGAGAGGATGCATCCCGCAGGCTAGTCCAGTAAAAACACGTGCGAGAGGATGCATCCCGCAGGCTAGTCGAGTAAAAACACCTGCGAGAGGATGCATCCCGCAGGCTAGTCGAGTAAAAACACGTGCGAGAGGATGCATCCCGCAGGCTAGTCGAGTAAAAACACGTGCGAGAGGATATATCCCGCAGGCTAGTCCAGTAAAAACACGTGCGAGAGGATGCATCCCGCAGGCTAGTCGAGTAAAAACACGTGCGAGAGGATGCATCCCGCAGGCTAGTCGAGTAAAAACACGTGCGAGAGGATGCATCCCGCAGGCTAGTCGAGTAAAAACACGTGCGAGAGGATGCATCCCGCAGGCTAGTCGAGTAAAAACACGTGCGAGAGGATGCATCCCGCAGGCTAGTCGAGTAAAAACACGTGCGAGAGGATGCATCCCGCAGGCTAGTCGAGTAAAAACACGTGCGAGAGGATGCATCCCGCAGGCTAGTCGAGCAAAAACACGTGCGAGTGGATGCATCCCGCAGGCTAGTCGAGCAAAAACGCGTGCGAGAGGATGCATCCCGCAGGCTAGTCGAGTAAAAACACGTGCGGGAGGATGCATCCCGCAGGCTAGTGGAGTAAAAACACGTGCGAGAGGATACATCCCGCAGGCTAGTCCAGTAAAAACACGTGCGAGAGGATGCATCCCGCAGGCTAGTCGAGTAAAAACACGTGCGAGAGGATGCATCCCGCAGGCTAGTCGAGTAAAAACACGTGCGAGAGGATGCATCCCGCAGGCTAGTCGAGCAAAAACACGTGCGAGAGGATGCATCCCGCAGGCTAGTCGAGTAAAAACACGTGCGAGAGGATGCATCCCGCAGGCTAGTCGAGTAAAAACACGTGCGAGAGCATGCATCCCGCAGGCTAGTCGAGTAAAAACACGTGCGAGAGGGTGCATCCCGCAGGCAGGTCGAGTAAAAGCACGTGCGAGAGGATGCATCCCGCAGGCTAGTCGAGTAAAAACACGTGCGAGAGGATGCATCCCGCAGGCTAGTCGAGTAAAAACACGTGCGAGAGGATGCATCCCGCAGGCTAGTCGAGTAAAAACACGTGCGAGAGCATGCATCCCGCAGGCTAGTCGAGTAAAAACACGTGCGAGAGGATGCATCCCGCAGGCTAGTCGAGTAAAAACACGTGCGAGTGGATGCATCCCGCAGGCTAGTCGAGCAAAAACACGTGCGAGAGGATGCATCCCGCAGGCTAGTCGAGCAAAAACACGTGCGAGTGGATGCATCCCGCAGGCTAGTCGAGCAAAAACGCGTGCGAGAGGATGCATCCCGCAGGCTAGTCGAGTAAAAACACGTGAGGGAGGATGCATCCCGCAGGCTAGTGGAGTAAAAACACGTGCGAGAGGATACATCCCGCAGGCTAGTCGAGCAAAAACGCGTGCGAGAGGATGCATCCCGCAGGCTAGTCGAGTAAAAACACGTGCGGGAGGATGCATCCCGCAGGCTAGTGGAGTAAAAACACGTGCGAGAGGATACATCCCGCAGGCTAGTCGAGTAAAAACACGTGCGAGAGGATGCATCCCGCAGGCTAGTGGAGTAAAAACACGTGCGAGTGGATGCATCCCGCAGGCTAGTCGAGTAAAAACACGTGCGAGAGCATGCATCCCGCAGGCTAGTCGAGTAAAAACACGTGCGAGAGGGTGCATCCCGCAGGCTGGTCGAGTAAAAACACGTGCGAGAGGATGCATCCCGCAGGCTAGTCCAGTAAAAACACGTGCGAGAGGATGCATCCCGCAGGCTAGTCGAGTAAAAACACCTGCGAGAGGATGCATCCCGCAGGCTAGTCGAGTAAAAACACGTGCGAGAGGATGCATCCCGCAGGCTAGTCGAGTAAAAACACGTGCGAGAGGATATATCCCGCAGGCTAGTCCAGTAAAAACACGTGCGAGAGGATGCATCCCGCAGGCTAGTCGAGTAAAAACACGTGCGAGAGGATGCATCCCGCAGGCTAGTCGAGTAAAAACACGTGCGAGAGGATGCATCCCGCAGGCTAGTCGAGTAAAAACACGTGCGAGAGGATGCATCCCGCAGGCTAGTCGAGTAAAAACACGTGCGAGAGGATGCATCCCGCAGGCTAGTCGAGTAAAAACACGTGCGAGAGGATGCATCCCGCAGGCTAGTCGAGTAAAAACACGTGCGAGAGGATGCATCCCGCAGGCTAGTCGAGCAAAAACACGTGCGAGAGGATGCATCCCGCAGGCTCCTTCGACCAAAAACCCGTGCGAGAGGATGCATCCCGCAGGCTAGTCGAGCAAAAACGCGTGCGAGAGGATGCATCCCGCAGGCTAGTCGAGTAAAAACACGTGCGGGAGGATGCATCCCGCAGGCTAGTGGAGTAAAAACACGTGCGAGAGGATACATCCCGCAGGCTAGTCGAGTAAAAACACGTGCGAGAGGATGCATCCCGCAGGCTAGTCGAGTAAAAACACGTGCGAGTGGATGCATCCCGCAGGCTAGTCGAGCAAAAACACGTGCGAGAGGATGCATCCCGCAGGCTAGTCGAGCAAAAACACGTGCGAGTGGATGCATCCCGCAGGCTAGTCGAGCAAAAACGCGTGCGAGAGGATGCATCCCGCAGGCTAGTCGAGTAAAAACACGTGCGGGAGGATGCATCCCGCAGGCTAGTCGAGTAAAAACACGTGCGAGTGGATGCATCCCGCAGGCTAGTCGGGCAAAAACACGTGCGAGAGGATGCATCCCGCAGGCTAGTCGAGCAAAAACACGTGCGAGTGGATGCATCCCGCAGGCTAGTCGAGCAAAAACGCGTGCGAGAGGATGCATCCCGCAGGCTAGTCGAGTAAAAACACGTGCGGGAGGATGCATCCCGCAGGCTAGTGGAGTAAAAACACGTGCGAGAGGATACATCCCGCAGGCTAGTCCAGTAAAAACACGTGCGAGAGGATGCATCCCGCAGGCTAGTCGAGTAAAAACACGTGCGAGAGGATGCATCCCGCAGGCTAGTCGAGTAAAAACACGTGCGAGAGGATGCATCCCGCAGGCTAGTCGAGCAAAAACACGTGCGAGAGGATGCATCCCGCAGGCTAGTCGAGTAAAAACACGTGCGAGAGGATGCATCCCGCAGGCTAGTCGAGTAAAAACACGTGCGAGAGCATGCATCCCGCAGGCTAGTCGAGTAAAAACACGTGCGAGAGGGTGCATCCCCCAGGCAGGTCGAGTAAAAACACGTGCGAGAGGATGCATCCCGCAGGCTAGTCGAGTAAAAACACGTGCGAGAGGATGCATCCCGCAGGCTAGTGGAGTAAAAACACGTGCGAGTGGATGCATCCCGCAGGCTAGTCGAGTAAAAACACGTGCGAGAGCATGCATCCCGCAGGCTAGTCGAGTAAAAACACGTGCGAGAGGGTGCATCCCGCAGGCTGGTCGAGTAAAAACACGTGCGAGAGGATGCATCCCGCAGGCTAGTCCAGTAAAAACACGTGCGAGAGGATGCATCCCGCAGGCTAGTCGAGTAAAAACACCTGCGAGAGGATGCATCCCGCAGGCTAGTCGAGTAAAAACACGTGCGAGAGGATGCATCCCGCAGGCTAGTCGAGTAAAAACACGTGCGAGAGGATATATCCCGCAGGCTAGTCCAGTAAAAACACGTGCGAGAGGATGCATCCCGCAGGCTAGTCGAGTAAAAACACGTGCGAGAGGATGCATCCCGCAGGCTAGTCGAGTAAAAACACGTGCGAGAGGATGCATCCCGCAGGCTAGTCGAGTAAAAACACGTGCGAGAGGATGCATCCCGCAGGCTAGTCGAGTAAAAACACGTGCGAGAGGATGCATCCCGCAGGCTAGTCGAGTAAAAACACGTGCGAGAGGATGCATCCCGCAGGCTAGTCGAGTAAAAACACGTGCGAGAGGATGCATCCCGCAGGCTAGTCGAGCAAAAACACGTGCGAGAGGATGCATCCCGCAGGCTCCTTCGACCAAAAACCCGTGCGAGAGGATGCATCCCGCAGGCTAGTCGAGCAAAAACGCGTGCGAGAGGATGCATCCCGCAGGCTAGTCGAGTAAAAACACGTGCGGGAGGATGCATCCCGCAGGCTAGTGGAGTAAAAACACGTGCGAGAGGATACATCCCGCAGGCTAGTCGAGTAAAAACACGTGCGAGAGGATGCATCCCGCAGGCTAGTCGAGTAAAAACACGTGCGAGTGGATGCATCCCGCAGGCTAGTCGAGCAAAAACACGTGCGAGAGGATGCATCCCGCAGGCTAGTCGAGCAAAAACACGTGCGAGTGGATGCATCCCGCAGGCTAGTCGAGCAAAAACGCGTGCGAGAGGATGCATCCCGCAGGCTAGTCGAGTAAAAACACGTGCGGGAGGATGCATCCCGCAGGCTAGTCGAGTAAAAACACGTGCGAGTGGATGCATCCCGCAGGCTAGTCGGGCAAAAACACA
>NW_027471316.1:0-26820 GCF_051020765.1 Lasioglossum baleicum
TTATTGTTTGTTGCTCTGTATTTGGAACTGGTTCTGATTCTAAAACAATTATAATTAATGATGTTTTAATTGATATAATGATACTTTATTATTTAAATTAAGTACTTACCATGAATAACAAAAGGTTGAATAGGTTTAGAAGAAGAAGTTGGATGTGGATCCCATGAGAAATTCTGGTTGCACATGTTACCTTCACAACAACAAAAAAATAATTCCTTCTTTCCTTCTGCACTGTTTTCAATACAATGTGGTCTATCATAGCAATCATTACTATCTAAAAAACATCCCTGAAATTTACAATTTAATCATAAGAATAACTTTTTAAGAATGAAATAAGTAAATTAAAAATAAATAATATAAAACAAAAATAAAACACAATAACATAAAATATATAACACTTTTGCACCTTTAACTTAACTATAGATTTCTTAGTAACATTGTGAATTTGCCACAGTACATAACAATGATTTCTTTTGCCTGGGTCATGTGGCCCACATTCTTCTCTCCCTGAGCATTCTTGCTTGCTGGGATTCTGTACACATTGTTTCATTATAAAATTCACAAACCGAAGAACCTTTGACATCATGTCCTAATGTAGGTCCTAGAAATTATATTTTCTTAAATACATTTTTAATACTTGTAGCAATGAAAAAGATTTGCAGTTTGTGTAATACTAAGAAAAACTGACAGTTACAGAAACTAATATTGATAACATTTTACATAAACTTGGTGAAAGGCCAAGGACATTTCTTATATTTAAATAAAACTGTGTATATTCTATATAATAACAAAAAAATAAAAATAAAAAATCGAATTGCATACTTGTCATTTAATTAAATATACGAAGAGTAATGAAGTACGTTTATAAACATAGAATATAATATTGGTCTATAAAACGGATAAAATTTAGTAACACATCGAAATACATTTGATACGAAAATCATATTATAATTCCTAGAAAATCTCGCGATAATGTGTATTTTAAGTTGCGGATGCAACTGTCAAACGAAAGATAATGGAACATACAATTACCTAACAATCCTAGGATGAGATATGGCAGTATCGTCGCATATGCGGACATCGTGAATGGATCGTAAAAGCATACCAGAAATTTAAAGTCTAGACGCACGGTATTCACGATGTGGCTAAAGCGCCGGACTTTGGTGCGCAAGGTCCGGGATTCGCGCTTAGCCGTCACATCTGGGTTATTTCTACGTAATCCACACCATCGTGTGTTAATTTCTCAAATACGATTTCACAACTGCATGTTTGCCGAAGAGATCAAAGTCACGACAAATTAAAAATGAAAAGAAATTGAGTCTATTAGCTATTAAGCAAATTGTAGTAATTCATCCACCAACACATCTCTTTTCCTCTCCTCTCCCACGTTTATGTCGGAACACGCACACCATGGATTTATGTCATTTTTTTACCACTAAAACACTAGGATTTCAATCACTTTAGAAGTACTACAGTTACATTGGAGAACAAATGATTAAATTTAATGGACACAAACACACCTTGGATATGATATGGTTCGAAAAAATTGATAAAGAACAACTAAACTTGCGAACTTGTAAAGTTACATGCCAGTCGCACGGTAAATGGATCATAAACTAATGGATTGCAATAGAACGACGTTAAGAAAAAGTTGATGGGCGCATTTACAATTTACAATTTGATTTCTCTACTTCTAGCATAAAACTTAATAACGTTATAAAATAATTATATATTTCCACATTCTTTTATAAGAATGAAACAATTGGAAAAAATAAAAAAACAAAGCACATATACTCTACAAACTTTTAAGTTATAATTAAAGTAATAATTATAATATACGTGTAGACAATAGCGTAATATTATAAAATTTGTTTATGAATCTATAACAATCATTACATGATATTTATAATAATCATTTTATTCTCTAGTCTCAGTCAGTAAGATAGAAGGATGTCTTTATCGACTGCATTCTCATCAGCTTTAAAACTCGACTAACCATATCGATCAATCGTAATCTTGTTTTTCAGTAGTTACTCTTCATACTTTGTTTGTTAGTGACTGATATGCGATTTGGAATGCATTTAAATTGCACCCAAGAATCATCAGTGAACGGTACCTCATGATTCTGTCTTCATCTAACTTAAGACAGTCAAAAATTACATTCAGTATCGATGATTCTGACAAGCGACATTGGTATAAATCTGTGGTAACACATTTATATGCGGTAAATTTTTGAGGTTAGGTAAAGGGTGGTACAGTGATACGATAACCATATCGCAACTTTAGTCTTTTTATAAAGTGTCATAACGCTTAACATTTTTCTTGATTAAAACTATACGAAACCTTCCGAAATAACGGCCCAGATTTAAATGACAATAAATAATGGCAACGTCTGGTTCTGATAGAAAACCAAAAGTAATAATTTTAGGAGGTAAGCATATTTCATTTTGTATGTTCGCATATAACGGAAGTGATAAACAACAGGTCTGAAAAGAAGTTTTATCATTGAAACAGGATGCGGTTTCATAGGACGTAATCTCGTGGAATATCTACTGGATAATGATCTTGTATCTTTTATACGTGTCGTAGACAAAGTACCGCCGCAAACTGCTTGGTTAAATGCTAAACATCAGCAATTATTCGAGCATCCTTTGCTCGAATTTAAAAGTGCTAATTTAATCAATGCAGGTAACTTTAATATTTACAAAGATGTTTATATAATATTTCGAATATTTTATAATAATAATTAGTTTATTGATCATTTATTATTGTTAATTATGGTTAGATTTTAAATTTTTACTTTCTAGTATCTTGTCAAAATGCGTTTTTATCTGACACTTCAATTGATTTTGTAATCAACTGTGCTGGAGAAACAAAAAGTGGTCAAACAGATCCTGTATATAAAGAAGGAATTTATAAGTTGAGTATGAATTGTGCTCATCATGCTGCAGAATTACAAGTTGATCGTTATGTAGAAATATCTTCTGGAAATTTTAGTACTTCTGAAAAAGTATGTAAACTTTAATGTTTTTATATTTATTAACTTATATGAAGATTAATGAGCTTAAATATTTCTTTAGATTCCCCTCAAAGAGGAAGATACTGGAGAACCATGGACATTTGTTGCAAAATATAAGTTGCAAGTAGAGAATGATTTAAAAAACATACCAAGTTTAAATTATACAATACTTAGACCAGCTATTGTATATGGTTGTGGTGATAGAAATGGATTAGGTAATAATTTGTTTATTAATTACAAATGAAAAAATAATGTTTCAAAATGCTTTAAATATAAAAAATGTTTTTTTATAGCACCACGTTTAGTGGTAGGAGCTGTGTATAAACATTTAGGAGAAATGATGAAGTTACTTTGGGGACCAGATCTTCATATGAATACAGTTCATGTGAGAGATGTATCCAGAGCTATTTGGCATGTAGTAAATAGGCCAGACACTTTGGGTCAAACATACAATGTTGTTGATGAAGGTGATTCAACTCAAGGATCAATCAGTGCTATAGTTTCAGAATTATTTAATATCAATCATGATTATTGGGGTACAGCATTATCCACACTAGCCAAAGTATGAAAGAAAATTTATTATATTAATTTTTTTATGTACTTTATTATGGAAGTTTATATAGTTTCAAATATGTATACGTATAAACATGTATATGCACGTATCACATATTTATTTTCATCTCTATCTGCCTGAATCTACATCTAATGTAGATTTAAAATTTATTTTTGTTATGTATTCTAGACAGATATGAGTTCTGTTGTTGAAGAAGTAAATGACAAACATATGGGACCTTGGGCAGAAGCTTGCAATAAAGATGGAGTAGAAAATAGTCCTTTGTCTCCATACATAGATCAAGAACTTCTTTATAATAAACATTTGTATCTACAGGCAGAAAAATTATCAAGTAGTGGATTTACTTACCTTTACCCAAAACTTACAAAAGATGCTTTGAAAGAGGTAAACATTCATTTAAATGATTAAAAGAATATACATTTTCTGCTAAAAAATATTATTTGAATTATTTATTTGTAGGTTCTTGATGATTATGTAAACATGAAAATATTTCCACATTCCTTGGTACTATAAATTTTAGCAATACAGACTGCCAAGATCAAATAATGGAGAAGCTTACAATGATTTATATAAAATAACTTTTGGAGCGTTTCACCTTGTGCCTAGTAATCTATGCAAGTTGCATACTCTATTGTATGTTACATACCTTACTCGTATTTTACCTGCTAACAGATATTGTTAGTAAAGTTCATAAAAAGTACAGATGGAATATGAAGATTTCATGTATAAGCCTATTGCAAATGTGATAAACTAGGAATTAATGTACTTAATTTTACTATAGTTTGAAGTATAAAATTTTTGCACCTTAGGGTTGCTAGTCAAGTTTCGACGTTATAAGAATAACTTGAAGTTGAAAAATATTGAAGAACAAATGTGTAATTAGATATTTACATGCCTAAATATGACATATTATAGCACATAACGTTAATTGGATAAATATTTTAGAGAATTATGTACATCGCCAAAAATGCTTTTTATACTGAATTTTTCAAGACTGGGAGTATAAATAAAACTGTTAAATAATTAACGAAATCTGTAGAAGTACAAAGGATTTTGTGTTTTTGTATCCACTGCATTCCACTTAACATGTATCTTCCAAAAGCTGTGACACATAATTTAGAAATCTTTTTATTCCAAATAAAGAATTTTGTGGGTATATTAATTCAGAATATTAGATATATTCAAATTATATAATGTATTAAATCAAGTACAAATAATATTAAGCTAGAAAATATTTCTAAAAAAAAAAAAACGCCAACACAAGAAAATTAATAAGTTTATTATATAAAGTAAACCTAATTTTTGCATAAGATAATATAATAAAATGGCAATAATTGCCAAATAAAATTATAGTATTACTCTTTTGAAGCAATTGTTATTAATTCTTTGATAATAAAGTTACTCATTTATGCATTTATTTACTTGTCTTTTTTGTACCTTTGTACTTCTTAAAATTCAAAGGTTTTTAAAAGTAGGAAATGGGTGATTAATTTTATTCTAGTCATTAATTACAACAAAATAAAAGATAAAAAATCAATAATATCATTAAACATTTTGTGTATATTGTAATAATTTAAAAATAAGATTATAATTTAATGAAATTTATTTTATTTTATTAACAAAATTTTCATAATATATAATAATTGATATAATTAGTAATATTAATACAAATTTTAATTTTTACTGATTCTATACTTTTTTATATTTGACTTATATAAAATAAAATAAAATAAAATATGTTGAGTGTATCTACTTACTGCACATGAGAATAAATTTCCTGAGATATATTATATAAATATAAATTATAGTGCTATGTAATAGATACTAAATTAAAATAAAATAATATAAAATACCTACTCTGCATAGACTAACAGTTATGCAGATATATATACTTGATTAGAATCACTGTAAAAGATAATTTATATTTTGTTTATGTACACTTTTAAATACAGAAATCAAATTTATGCATGTATGAGAAAAGTAAGATGAGTAACAAGAAATACTTTCTGCACATAACTGAAATATGGTTTAGCATAATGTAATAAAAAAATAGATTATGATATTTCTAAATCAACATACATATAATAATTGTAAAACTAAAAACTTTTGTAAACAAAATAACCTCAATTTCAATCTTTTTTCTTTCATATAAATCGTTATATTTTATATATAATATTTACAATACCTGTTTTTTCCTATATGTAATCTAAAAATAACAATGTTTATTGCTTTATACTTTAATACTATATAATAATCCATGGTTTTGATGTCAAGAAACTCTGAAGAAGTTTAAAAGAAGAACAAGATACAAAGCACTCACAAATAGTTATCCTTTGTATTTGCTCTCCGATTCTAAGCAAAATTTCAAGATAACAATAAAACTTTATCAATTACACCTAGTCGATGCAGGCGTAGATACTACTGTCATAACATGATGCGATGTCATTGTTTTCGGTATTTGTCACATTGCACGTGACGTCACATTATCGTGTGTGTTACTAGGCAACTAGACAACACGTTTCATAAGTTCCAATGATTCCCCCTCTACTATTTTAATGAGAGGAAAATAAACTTATCTTTCTCTCTGTGGTATTTTTTCCCGGCAACCCTAGCCTCAGCCATAAATTTCTGAGGCACAAAGGATAGCCAAGGTCATGAATAATATATTAACTGTTTGAATCCCAATGATTTTTTTCAATGAGCCCTGGGATCTAGGACTCAACAATTAAACATGATACACGCACCTGGTTGTACGGCATAAATTATGATTATTCTAAATTTGTGATGTCGTATAAACAAGTGTATTAGAACACGTAGATAATACAACATAATTTGTACAAGATTACCTTTTTATACATTTTTACACTATTGCGTTGAATGCAACTATTACTGTCGATTTTCGGAATAACTTACGAAAAGCTGTCTGATTTGTGGAAACGATGATCCATCCAATAGGATAGGAAGATTTTTCAATTCAGGTTGATCTATTGTATATAATCTATCTTTTAAAGCTAATAAAAGGCTCAGATAACAGCACGGCGACTTTATTTTTGCTTTCTCTTTTTTTACAAAGTTTAAAACTTATCACATCCACACAATTAGTCAAAGATATTATGATACCAATTCAACACCAATACGTTTCAATTCATTTTAAATTTAGCGAATGTTATCTTATAAATTGGGAACTTTTTATATAAGGTACAAATTAACGCAAATAAGTTTCTTTTTTACAGAATTATATACGTAGCAAAAAAAAAAAACAATATCGCGCTTAACAAATACAGTACATTATGCTGCTAAAAAGTAAAATGATCAAAATATTTTAAATTCTACACACATTGGTTAAGATTTGTATACAATAAAATCAAATTTTTTAAGGCAATGAAGGCATAATATTTGCCATCAAATATTTTGTCGCCATATCAATTATTATATCCCTTTTTTAATTAATGCTTTTGATCTATCTTTCTTTTTTCTCTTAAAAATAATACCTTTTTTCTACAATCTTTTTAAAATTCAGTTAATGTTAAAAAAATTGTACAAGCTTAATAATTAACATATACATACAGTGCAAAAAATATTTCAAGAATTTTAGTGCAAAAAGAAAAACAAATTCATGAGCGATCAGTTACTAGTTGCCTACTGTTATATCAATTCTCATTTCTTATTTAACTCTAAGAAGAGTAACAAATACCTTCAACAAATATAAAAGTATACTACTATATGTCAGTAACATAAAATGTAACAGGTCGTGTTAAATATGATAACAAATGGAAAACAAATCATTTAAATAAAAATCACAAACAAGCATTCTATCTGTGAAATGTTTGATAACAAACTTAATTTGTTTTAGAACTGTCAAGGCTAAATAATTACAATGTCTATTCATGAAATTGAGATTCTAATAATCATGATCATAGAATATGTAACGAAATTCATAAATGGTTTCCAAATGAAGTTACTTATTTTCATAAAACTGTTACCAGATCTTGTGAAACATTTTAGTAATCCACTAGTACTGAGTTTTCATAAAAATAGGTAAATCATGGGTTATATTAATAGTAAGTAACATCATTTCAATGTAAGGCAAATAATTTTTCGAGAATGACTTTAAATTATATGTTTAACAAATTATCTTGTACAAAGATGTAAAACTCTGTGTAATAAATATATAGTAAAATCTCTAGCATGTGCAGATTGAATTAATTCTGTTTTTATATGATTTCATACTGTGCTTGTAGTGACTATATTATTGCATAAATTCAGTGTAATGTGATCATTTAAAATAGTACTGAATGTAAAATGTAATAAATAACAATTAATGGAGGTACAATAATAACATGACATATCTACGTCTCACTCTAAAAGATATAGCTTATTCTATCAGGTACTTTGTTGGGTTTTTCTGTCATGGTAACATGCACCAGTCTGGAATATGTTTATAGTTTTCTTTAGCATTTTTCATTTTTTGCTTTTGTATGATGTAGTTAACTTTAAATATCTTGTACAACATAAGATTTATCATTATTATATGAACAGGAAAAAAATATATACTATATTATACAATTCCAATGATTAAATTAGTAATTTAAATGTTTTAAACTTTTTACAGATTTTTTTATATTTATTACAAAAATTTAATGTTCTTTTTTAAATTTTCATATTTTTTCCTGTTCTCATATGTTTTAATAGTGTATAATACAATTATCAAACTTGAAGTATAAAAAGATTTTGTTAAATTAATATAGACATTTCAATTACTTCTTTAAAAATGTCTGATGTCTTATTTTTTGATAGAATAAATATTTGCCAAGATTTGTAATGCCATATATATATAATTATTTGTAATAATATTTGTAATAAAAGGAAAATCTAGACTATACTTTTAATACATAAAATCTGATTAGTACTTTTCTTAATTTCTTAGAACCTAAGAATATTTTTTGTTAATTTAGATTTAGTTAATGGAAAACTTAAGATTTTGGAATGATCAATACTATTGCTCTCTTTAAAAGCAATACATATCGTGAAATAGATTAGGCCATACCCGTAATTTGGATATTTAACAATTTTGTCTTCTAGTGTGAAGGAATGCATTATTTACTTTTTCACTATTATTTGAAATATGATATTTTATGAACATACTTATCATTCACAGATACCCTATTTTCAAGTGCATCAAGAATTTTGTATCTCACCTACTTAATTTTCAATTTTATACTCTTTTTCTTTTAGTAGATGTCACCTCAATACATATATGAGCAAGTTACCTAGTGAATATTATTAAGTATCATTTGCATGATGAATCTGTGCCACGGTATTACTTCGTACAAAATGAAGTCTAAATATTACTAGATTCCTCATAGAACTGCTACCGCGGAAATACTGTGTTGTCAATAGTAATAACTTGCTTTGAAACATTATATACAAGATAATAGTTGAAGTGTCCAGATTCAATGCACTTTCAAAACACTATTATTTACATTAATCATGTATGCATTAGTATTTTAATTCACAAGTTATATATTAAACTTGTAAAATATAGTAACTTGCATTGCTTCTAACTTCCTTAAGAATTCTTTTCTCGTAATTCAACATACGTGTACGTGTACGTGTACGTGTACGTGTGTATATACATTTGTATGTATACATATCTTGCAATCAAATGATTAAAGTTGCATGAAAACTTTTACATCCTACTTGTTGCATGTGAGCATAGGAGGAAAATGTGAATACGCAATTGTATTGCCTAATGCTTTCATCCATTAGGCCCAAGCGCCGGAACAGATATACACATCGATTTGGTAAGGACGTATCTCCATCTGGACAACCAAAATTATTATTTAAACTGCTACTGCTACTGCCTAAAGTACAATTGACCACTGTGAGCTGTGTGCCATCTAAATCTTGTTCTGGCCCTTGTTCTTGTTTTTGTGTGCTCAAGTCAACACTGTCCACTGCTTTGTACTATATTTCATTGCATTAAAGATATGTATTAATTTTATGTACTATTTATTAATCTTTAGTAAATTATGTAATCATTTTATATTGTCTGAAATGAAAAATAATTTGTACCTGAGAATTTTTTGTTATATGAATATCTTTTGGTTCACCATTTATTTCCCATGATGGTAATAAAGGCTCTTTTACACAAGATTCAAGAATTCCATTAGATTTTCCACCCTGTAACGATATACTCTTATATAGAACTATTTATTCGAATACGTTTATATGTATCACAATCATACGTTTATGTGTATATACTTTAGTATCCAAGTGTGGATTAGTTGTGATTGGAGATGTAGGGCAAAGAACAGCAAGTTCAATTTCGTTAGGCGTCACTCTGGTATTCAACTGTTGACTCACTGATGTAGAAGATTGATCCACGCAACATCTATTTCCGTTTCGTACCGAAGTACGGCCTTTTGTAGATTGTGCTGTATCTCTCAAAATACGAGCATTTTCACATTTTTGCGACAATATATACTGCATAGGCAGATTGTAATAAATCCAATACTTATGCTTACACCAAGAATTACACCTAAAAATAAATAAATATAAAATAATTACTTAATTAAATTTAATTTTTTTATCTTTTTAAAGAATTAAAGTAAATATGTTTACCAAGACTTTGATCGGGTTTTGTATTTTGTGGTGGCTTTTGTTCATCTGGTGAATTTGGTATTTTTGTTGAACTACCACCAGTAATAATGATTATAGCATCTGACGGTTTACCATAACCAGCTTTAGTCATAGCTTGTACCTTAACGAAATATTGTTTTCCTGGAATTAAACCAGGTAAAGTTGTCGAAGTTTTATTACCAGGTACCGTCAAATTTTTCCACATTGTAGCTGAATCCGTTAAGTCCATGGTATATATAACGAAGTAATTTTGTATTATACCATTTATATTACTTGGCTCCTTCCATGCAATTCGTACTTTTGTATTATTTACTAAAAACCATTGTACTTCTTCTACCTTGCCAGGAACTGAAATTATTTATTAATTTGTTTTATTTTTTAATATAAATTAAAAAATAAATTTTATGTAATTTTTACACTTACTATCTTCATTCGTATAACATTCTACAGACTCACTGTAGAAATTGCTTTGGCTTGTATTATTTTGAATGGCCCTTACTTTAAACTGATATAGCGTAAATGGCTTGAGTTTGTCAATATTTGCCTTAGTATCATTCCTGCAAAAAATATATTAAAAGTATATAATGTAGAAAAATTAATTTAAATTATAATAAAAAAAAAAAAAACAATTAAAATTACGTACAATACAGAACACTTAGGACTGTCTGAATTTACAACATGAATTGCATGATAACATAATTCGAAAGAATTTACTTCATGTACACCATTCAGAGACCATGTCACATTTATAGAAGTTGGTGAAACAGGAATCGCTTCCAAGGTCATTGGTACATTATCTAACCAATAAACAAAATCATTATGTTTATATTATAATAAATTATATGCTTATAACATACTTACTTGTATCAGGTTGAATAGTCTCTATTTGTTTTGTTAAACAGCCTGTTGTTTCACCAGAAGTTATCATACATAAACCCATTGTATATGAAACATTTACATCTAAGCAAAGAAATAGATAAGTCATTTTAAAACCCGGAATATATGTATAATTTTTGGAGATAGAAGATATTACCAAGATTAGTAAATACATATTCAGTAACATTTTGCGGTAAAAAAATAGTTACTAATTTATGTCCACTTTGATTCTCACAATAAATTTGCCAAAAGTCAAATTCCGATTCGATTCTGTCGTTTTCTTTAACATTTATTTTCCATTTTACCTGATAGTAAAATTTAATACAAGTTTTAGAAAAATATATTATAATCCAAAGATTAAAAAGTAAAATACAATAGGTACAATCTTATAAACCAACCTTTACAATTGAAGCATTCACTATTAATACTTGTACATCCACTATATTTTTAATAACAAATTGATTAGATTCAGCAGATGGCATAGTTACAGTAGTCCACTCTAATTGTGATTCGCTCATATTAGGCCAACCTTGTTTTGTTCTGGCTAGAACTCGTAGATCATATTGTGCTCCAGGTATTAAATCTTTAAATATATTAATTGTTATTTTAAAATATATTAATACAATTATATAAAAATAAATTGTACATGTACCAGAAAGTACATAGGACTCCACGTCAGCAGGTAAATGAAGAACCCGTGAAGATGGATGTTCATGCAGTCTATACAGTAATTTATATTGTACTACAACACCACGAGACTCTTTTCTAGTTAATGGCTCCCATGATACATTTAACTTTGTACTACTAAGTATATTCACGTTTACTTTTGGTGCACCTTTAGGAACTGAATAAAAAATAAAGAAAGGCTATAATTTTTATCATTTTCTGTTATATATGATGGAAAGGCATACAAAAATAACGCACCACTTGGGGCTGTAGAACACAAAATGGTGGCTGATTGATCACTCGGACCATAATTGTTCCACACTCGTATGTAGAAGGAATAATTAGTATATGGTTCAAGAAGCTTCGTCACTTCTACTGATGTAGAATTACCCGGTTCAGGTGGAGAAACTTCTTCTTTACCTCCTTCTTTATGAATATAACATGTAAAAAATGTTATGAAATATTTAACTACTATATGGTATTTCTATGTATATTAAGTTGTTTAAAAAACTTACCTACGGGACTATAATGGACGGTATAAGCTTTAATACTGCTATGTGATAGAGACTTTGGTGGTTCCCAGGAAATAAAAATTTTAACGGGCGACAGAGCACGACATTTTAAAGAGGTAGGTGCAGCAGGACTATTACGAGATGTGTTTACTTGAAGCCGACCTGCGGCCCAAATTTCTCCCGCCGAATTTACAGCAACACATTGATAAATACCAGAATCAGATGGAACTGTTGCCGATATTGCCAGTTCCATTTTATTAGATTCTTTTATATATGTAGTCCTACGTCCTGTAAAATCAATTTATACATGAAATATTTATATCTATATTTTTATCTACATATATAGATGAATGTTTTACACTTATGCACGCATACATCATACACGTGCGCGTGTATGTGTATAATTATATGAATATGAATATCGTAAAAAATATTATACCATTAATTGTAATATTTAATGAATCTTTTAACCAATATATTTTAGGCACAGGTAATCCTTGTGCTTGACATTCAAATCTTGCAGTTCTCCCATTTGGACATATTTGATTTGTAGGTATCTTTACAAATGATGGTGGTATTAATATATCCACTGTTACATTCTAAAATAATTTTTGTAATGTATTGTTAAAATTATTAAGAACTAATTATAACAGTATTTTCTGATAACTCACTTGAATCTCCACATTATTTGTAACGAAGTTTTTTATAGAACATACATAAACTCCTGCATCAGATGCACTCACATTTACTAGTGACAATATACTAATACCAATACTAGAATTAAGCAAAATGCGAGGTTGTGCATTGTGATTATCTAAAAATTAAACAGTACAAGATTAAATTTATATACTGTAAATATCATATATGTAATATTATTTACAGATATATGTAAAATACCAGTATAGCGAGGAATAAATGACCACATCATAAGTGGTGGTGGATAACCAGATGCGGCACATGCTAAACTAAGATTTGATCCATTGAACAACCAATGATTGTATAAAATTTGTGGGAATAACAATGGTGGTGTATGTGATCCATTACCCTCTGATCGTGAAATAACAGTTAATTTTGCTTCTTTACTTTTTTTGGTTTTTTTTAGGAATTCATTATTTACTATGCATCTGTGAATATAAATGATGCATTATACATTCTTTTGTAATCTTACAAATTGCTGTATTATTCAGATAAATAAATATATGTATCATTACATATCATTATATATACATACCTATATGAACCAGCATCTGATAATTTCGTTGCTTTTATATACAGAACACCTGGTGGTACCATTATATACTTACTACTGTAAATTAAATTTTAATTAATATAATAAATTATTTAATTCTTAATTTTTGTTAAAAAGTTACTTACTTTAAATTACTCTGGTTGGGCAACAATATTTTTTCATTATGCTGCCATGTGATATTAGGAGGAAAAGGAACACTATCTATTAAGCAAGATAATCTTGCAACTTCACCTTCTTGTGCAGTTATATTTTCTGGTGATTCTTTAAATATATGGGCAAGTTCTAAAGCACATAAATATAATTATATATTTTATCATTTATAAAATCAGCCAGATTAATAACAAAATATCAAATAGAAAACCTACCTGCTATATGAATAAATGTAGGAGATGATCTTAGAAGTCCTAAATTAGTACGCATTACACAACGATACTCATCTTTATAATAATCTTTAAAGTTAACTGTAGTAGTATTTTTTCTTTAAATTTCTGCACCATCTGTCATAATAATAATGTAGACATATTAATTAATTCAATCCTAAAATAAACATAAATTTATTAATATTTTCAATATATACCTTATGTAAGTGAAGAGAACCATTTTTGAGAAGAGTACAACGTGCAATGCCACATGGTGGTGCAGGCATTCCATTGTGTAACCAAGAAATATTTTGATTTGATCCAGTTATACAACTAAGTGTAATTCCTTTTCTCCCTAATATCACATGACCATTAGGTTGAATTTCTAATGTTACACCAGAACCTTTGGTTGGACTAATATTGAAGCCTTCTGATTTTGACACATTTTTGTTATGTAAACCAGTTCCAATTTCTTTAACACCTAAAGTATGAACAACGAAATGTTATTTAAATTTACTATAAATTTACAGTTATCAATGTTCTGATAAATCACATTAAAGATCACTATTATATGTGATCACTTATATGTGATTATCTAAGCATATTTTTGTACAATTATACGGATCAAAATCTTTCAATTATTAAAACATATTTTCTGTATCATAATTCAATTATATTTCCATAACAAAAATATTTTAATGTTTTATATCTTTAGTTTGACAACAATTCATGCATGTCATAATAATATAAACAAAATATTTAGAAAACATGACTATTTTTCTTGGAATTTAAACATTCGAATTTGAATTTTTATTTTATTTAAATAATATACAATCGTCTAAAAAAAGTATTGAGATTGCAAGTTCCGATAAGAATACAAAAGAAAAGACGTTAGCGCGTGGTCCAGCATGTATCACTTTGGCGAATATAAACAGATTAGATAGGAGGAGAGGAGGGAGACGCACCTGCGGCACAAGCGGGCTTTAGCACTTCTGTAAACAAGATGCTCAGTAAAAGTACTCGCGCCGCCATATATTCACACTCATTGGCACTAGTTTCACTGACAAATCTTGGCCGAAATACGTCGTCGGTTTGGTAGACTTCCCTGCGAAATTCGTCGCCGCATGTTTGACATCGCCTGCAAGAGTTTTTGGCCGTTCCGTTCGCCGAACTCTTACCCCCCTTTGAGCTTTGCTCTGCCTTCTCACATTATCGTCGAGTTAAATAATATATCGTCACCGAAATTTCGAGGACGTCGACAATACCGAAAGTTACACGGTCGTCGCGAATAATGTTCGATTAGCTTCGTTTGCATTAGCACGCGATTCATTCGTTTCTTGCCATCTTCTAACTCTACTACCCCTGTCTGTAATTTTTGCAGTGAGGAAAGAAGATTCGAAATTCTAGACTGCGAACTACAGTGCTGCGTACGGAACATTTTTGAAACAAAATAATGTTTTGTTACACAGCGCCACGTGCATTTTCCCTATGTTTTGACCAATAACATTATCGAAAAAATTATATTTGAAATCATCAATGAATGTCACATACATATTGTATTGTAATTAGATTCTTCGATGATATTGATATTATATAGCACAATTTAAAAATATGAACTGTGTAATCCGTAGAGAAACAATTTTATATAATTACTTCATATTCAATGAAATTCGAATTTTATTATAATAATTTAATAATAAGTACTTTTAAGTGAAAGGGGTAACTTATAATACTATATTAGTAAAAAGTATCTTCGTACACAAATGTTGATTTCGTAGAGAAGAAATACCTAACCCTTAAAATTTAAATTAAACATGGCGCGTCAAAGTGTTAATACAGATTGTGAGAAAATGCATAACTTGTTAGACAATAAAAATATCGACTTAAATAATTATAGAAAATTAATTAAATCATACATTGATTTGGTAAAATTTTAAATATTTTATAATCGATGTTGAATTATTTTAAACTATTAGGGAAAACTAACTACTGATTTATTTACAGCATTTATATAGTGCTGCTTTATTTTGGGCAGATAAAGTTGTTTCATTAAGTAATGAAGATCCTAAAGATGTATGTACTTTAGCACATTGTATGTATCTAATGAAACAGTATCACCGAGCTGCTCATCTTATTAGAAGTCGTGGACTAGAAAAGGTAAACTTTAATTATGAAACTTCCAATAATGTTATAATGTTGTTATATCCATTTTTTGAATTACATTAATACTACTTTATAGACAGATGTGATGTGTCATTATTTAACAGTAAGAAGTCTATTAGAAGCAAAGGAATACAATGAAGCGTTACAAATTATTAATGAATCAGAAATATGTGCAAATATAACACAATCAGGTGATCAGGTACTCAAAAAAATGTGGTTAAGTATAAATAATATTATTCGTGATTTAATAAGACTTTATAGATTAGATTGTATTTTACAATAGGTTCAAAGTTCAATATTATATGTAAAAGGAAGGTTATATGAAGCTTTGGATAACAGATCAGTAGCAACTGACTGCTATAAACAAGCTCTACATTGTGATGTATATTCATATCAAGCTTTTGAAGCACTAGTTCAAAATCAAATGCTTTCAGCTGCTGAAGGTATAAAAGTCTATACGTAAAAGCATTGTGTGAAAATAAATATAAGTATCTTATAATACATATAATTTTAATAGAAAAAGAACTTTTGGAATCTCTTCCTTTTGGTGAACAATGTACAGAAGCTGAAGCAGAACTTTTACGGTTATTATATGAAAGCAAACTAAAAAAATATCAAGAACCAAACAAAAAACAAACACTTGCAACTTGTAGTGTTATGGGAGTTCTTGTTTCAGATAGATTATTAGGTAATTTAGATATGGAAGTTGCAGAAGCAGAAAGATTATATTACAATTGTGATTATCACAAATGTTTTTCTCTTACAGAAAGGTAATTTGTAGATAAATATATACTTATAATATATACTTTTATATAATGTAAATTTATATAATTTTATAATTTTTATCATATCTTTTAGAATATTAAAGAAAGATCCATATCATAATTCATGTTTACCAGTGCATATTGCCTGTTTAGTAGAACTAAAAAAGACTAATGGTAAATATACTATATTTTTATATGAAAGGTAAAATATATGTAATTAAAAGTTTTATGTATATCATTCAATCATTTTTTTGCAGCTTTGTTTTATTTGGCACATAAGTTAGTTGACTTATATCCAGATATGGCCTTATCTTGGTTTGCAGTTGGATGTTATTATTATAGTATAGGTAATTTTAATTGCAATTATATAATATAGATTTCAAAAAATTGTTGTTTTATGAAATATTGTATTATTTTGATAATAGGGAAAAGTGATCCAGCACGAAGATATTTAGTAAAAGCTACAGCATTAGATAGATTATTTGGTCCTGTATGGTTAGCTTATGGTCATTCCTTCGCAGTAGAGAATGAACATGATCAAGCAATGGCTGCTTATTTTAAGGCTTCTCAATTAATGAAAGGTTGTCACTTGCCACTTTTATACATTGGACTTGAATGTGGCTTAACAAATAATCTTAAATTGGCTGACAAGTTTTTCCAACAGGCCCAAGGAATAGCACCAAATGATCCATTTGTTATACACGAAATGGGAGTTATATCTTTTTATAACTTAGAGTAAGTACTTTGATATTTATTCTAATATTACCCCTGAGTTTGAGTTACTCTAATAAAGAAAAAAGGGGTTCAAAATTTACTCTGCAACATGATTAGTGTACTTCCACCCTTCCATGGTTTTTGGAAATCTCTGCCTAATTTATCAAGAGTTGTCGTTTCATCGAATACAGTTACAAAACTGCTGAACAGCAGTTTAAGGAAGCCATGAAAAAAATTCAAGGTGGACTAAAGGATGTTATTCTACCTAGTAAATGGGAGGCACTTCTAAATAACTTGGGTCATACCTGTAGAAAGATGAAGAAATATGGAGAAGCTTTAGAATATCATCAGCAGGTTAAAAGATTTAGATTGAAATAAAAATACATATCAGTATCATTTTTAATTGTGATCCATTGTATAAATTTATTATAATAATTACAGGCATTAATGTTAAATCCACTAAATGCATCAACTTATTCAGCAGTGGGTTTATTCATGCATTAATGGGAAATACACAGGAAGCTGTTGATGCTTTTCATCGAGCACTTGGACTTAGAAGAGATGATACTTTTACAACAACTATGTTGACATATGTTATGGAACAACTTATAGAGGAATCGCCTCCATATCCCGGTATATATATAAAAATCTTAAATTTTGTATAAACGACAGTAAATGTATATTGTATCTGTTTACAAACAATATTTTTTAGATGCACCAATCGATATTCCAAAGTACAAATATCCGGCAAATAAACATCAAGAAACAGATAATACGGAATCTGCAGAGAATGCAAATAATATAACTGGATCAGGAAGTCAAGATATAGATAAATTAAGAGTAAATTTATTTTCTGGCTGGGGAGAAGATTCTAGTAAAGCTGATGACAATACTTCTGATAAAATAGAACGTAATACACGAGATGTGGTTGTGAATTATTCTAGTGATATTAGTTCTGAAGTTGAAATGCTGGATTCGTCAACTGCTCATATAGAATAAAATGCGCAAATTTTTTATATAATAAATAGATTTGCTATGTAATAAAGCAATTGTCTTGCTTCCTTTTTTGTTCAAATGATCTTCCTTCATTATATACTGTATTGATTTTGTATGAAAATTTGATGAAGTGATGTATGTTTAACTAATCAATATTTATACACTTAATTTATTTGCATATTTTAAGGAAAAGTCATATTACATCTAGAAAAAGTTAAATAAAATGCGTTTACAATAAATAACATTTTGAGATGAATTTCTTACTTGAAATTTTTTTGTTTATTTAATATATTATTTATCAATAATATAAATTTAATTTAAGATAATGCACATCAAGCGATGCAATTTTGTATTTTATCACAAACATGAAATTCCACAAGGGCGCGTTCGCGAACTGCGCCGGTAGTTTCCAAAGATGGAACCTGCTAGTGAAAGGGGGAAAGGGAGGAACAGATCTTCAATTCAGTTCGCAGAGTGGAGCAATGTGGAGAAGAATGGGCGTTCCGTCTCCATCGTTTCTGTATCGACATTAAATCGAATATAAGAAGAAATAAATTTTACTTTCGAAGAACCAACGAACTAATTATAAATGGGCGATTCTGGGAGTTGAAATAATTAAAATATTATCCCCCGGCAAATAATTAAAAACCCGGCGGGATCAAATTTTCCAAACTTTTAATGTAACACGATAATTGTTCATTAACTAATTTATTAAATTCGCGTATTTAATTCTTCGCATTCGTTAAATCAAGGAAACTTTATTGAAGACATTTATACAGTATCAAGTTTGTAATTCATTGAACCACGTTACAAGTTAACACGTTGAATTCAGTGGAGAACAGCGATCAGAACAATTGAAAAATTCGTCAAGACTCAATCAAAGATCGACATGCTTACATTAATGCAATTGGTAAGTTGTTATTCCTCTATAAAAATTTTACATCCTTTTTTCATATTGTTTAATATTCATTTCTCGACATTTCCATACTAGTGTTTCAATTACGTCTTATTTTTCTATAGACCTCGTTTTTTGACTTCTCATGCGGTCGATTGGTAACCTACTTTAGAATTTCGTTAGTGTGTCGTTATGGTGTCGCTCTGAAAGGAAAATTTGCTGTGTAAATTATGTCGGTATACAGTGATAATTATAACATAGGAACTAGAATGTAAAACCGAATACAAAGGAATGTCCTGCGTCCTCACTTGTAAACAAACACGCGAATCGTACGTTGAGTCGCAACGCGTCCACGTGCAAAACACGTTGCGTTTCGTACGCTGGTAGTCTCACCCTTAATCTATATACATATGTATGTGTGTTGCGCCTCCTGAAATTGCCCTTAACCCTTCGTTAGTCATTTTCAAAGTATTAAGTGAAGGTAAAGAAGAACTTGTTGTCATCTAATTTATCCAAAAAATTGTGTAATATTCATAAATTCTACGAAGATATACGATACTATTTGCAAACATAGCACAAGACTATTAAAACAAAGTGTACGTCGCTGCAGATGGTGGCATCAGCGAATCAAGAAAATAGATTAAGATCGTGGTTTTTTCTTTAAAAGCATAAGTGGCAAGCTGGGTGTATACAAAAATTTATGTCATAATGTATTCTTGTTCTTATATAACGACCTTACAATGTCTCATTCGATTTTTCAATTCGCATTATATCCATAACTTGAAATCTACCGAAATTTAGGTTTCGCCTATTTCTACTAGCCACCTATACGTACGTATATATGAACATAATATCGTCAGGCATATATCTAATTTTCTTAAGAATTATCAATTTTGACGCAATATTCGGGTAATTCGAAGTATCAAGGGGTTATAAAATCTTAAGAGTCTGAAAAATGTTACAGCTTTGATCAGTGTAACATGAAACGATAATTATTCGCATCGATTATAAACGTTCTTAGGTTTCGTGTGTCTGAATTTGACAGCGTTGAATTCTAAAAAGTTTGGAATTCTTGTTGAACCTCTAGAATGCCTCGATATCTTCCCGGCCCTGCAAAATTTTTTTTCCGAATTCCATGAACGCAAACTGGGAGTGGCGTCCTTCAGGCTCCTGTTTTCGTTATTCTGTACCGAAAGCTCGAAGCATAGTTTGCTGATATCGTTCGTAGCGATGACTTCGAGGAATTCAGTGGTAGGTGATACGCAATAATTTTCATAATTTTTAATCGCCAACGAAACATTTTAGTGTTCGAAATTATTTAAATCGTTCGTGTAATGTATCTTCCGAGGAATCGTGGAAGTTCTAAAATTTCGTCACTTTTGCCGGAAATTGCGCAAGGAAATCGGTTGGCGTGACAAACGAGGCGATCAATTTAAATACTGTTCGATTGAAATTATACAATTAGAGAATCGTGGAGTTAATAGAAAGTAACGAAATAAAATTTTTACACTTTTTCCGTAATATTTAAATATAATAATATTATTTACGTCGCCAAGTTAAACATTCCATGTAGCGTCCATACTTCCCTACGGCGTCTATTTAGATACACGCTACGGTTAATTGCCGTCGTAAAAATTAATCGTAATTTATTATTCATTTACGATTATTCAGCCCGAAAGAAGAAACTGCAAAATAATTTAATCGACGCCTCTGTAAAAGGGAAAATGGTGACAGCGTTTATCTATTATCACATTGTACCATTATAGCTTGTTATCGGGATATCAAATGTTACCAAACGTGATCAAACACGTTCCGAGAAATGTGTGATGTATTATTTCAAACTTCCGATTTGAAATATTTTAACGATTGGACTTTTCGTGCTCTGCAGCTAGATTTATCGTGCGATGTAGATGGAGTGAAGATATCGGACGTGTCTGATTGGAATAATGAGACATCGCATGGTCTACAACTGCAAGCGTCACGCGACCAGGACCATATGCAGCTGCAACAACGTGATCGGGAGCAGTTGAATCGCGACAAATTGCAACAGCAACGCGATCGAGACAGTGAACGGGAACATCTGCATCAGTTGCAGTACATCGGCAATTTGCTAGTAGATCCTTCACCGACGGCAAACTTTCAGGGATATTCGCACGATTCCTCTTGCACTCAACTTAATAAGAACAACAATATCGATGGTAAAGTTTCTTTACCTAGTTAAATTTTTACACAACAGTATATTATGCCACTGAAAATTTTAGATAGCTTTTCGAATTATCTATTAACCCTTTTATTATAGCGGATTAATGTTCAAGTTCAGGTTAAATAGTATAATTATATATAAACGGAGAAATGTTAGATAAGTATGAAATCGATAATTTTTAATACCATCACTTAACTTTGTTACAATTAATTTGTTTTATAATTACTAGTAAAAGGGTTAATGATTTCTTTTTTGTTTCATAATTGTACGAATATTTTTGTATCCGCATAAAAAGTCAATATTTATTTTATGAATTACAGTTGTTTCTCTTTTATTTTTCTGACATTCGGTAAATGAGAAAATTTGGCTCTAGTCGTGCCTACTTGGTCGTTTCAAAATTAACGAGCGTGCCCGTTTGTCGTTTGTTAGTCGATAGTCCTCGCGGTGCTGTCGTATTTTTCTGTAATTTTATTTAAGGCTGTAACGTATTTTATATTCTTTTCTCACGCCAGGAGACATGTCAATTTCGGATTTATTTGGACTGGGTTTACCCCGGGATCGTTGATAGGCAGCCAGTCAACAGCTGCGTCTCCCGGTTGCCGTAATTATCAGTATCAGGGTCGCAATCAGGGATCCTCTCATCATTATCAGGTGACATTTTCTTTCGTTTTATATATCATGCACAAGCTTCTCCTTAGTCTGCCTTACATGAAACGTTCGATCTCATTTAGCTCAGGTAAACTCATTATTTACGTCGTGCTTACCAAAGTCAATTATCTTAGTTTATCCTTACATTTACAACGGTTTCATCAAATACGGTGTTTATCGTTTCCAAACCAGAAGTGTAATAAAATAGAAATTGTCTTTCGTTTTATTATAAAGTTTTTATTACGTTTTATTACATTCTTTATAAGTCTCTTATTTTATTAAGCCCTTACCTGATTACCGAAAAAGTTTCTAATTACGTATTAATAAAATTTTGTTAATTTTAAAACAACCGAAAATATCGATGCGAATTTGAAGAAGCTGCCGTTAAAATGTTATTTTTTTCAATTCTTGAGTGTTACGTGTTGAACACGATAGTGAAAATTTTAAATGGTGAAGTAGGCAGTATTCCGAAACGTCTGCCTGCTGCCAATGCAATAACCGGAACAATGATTATCCTCATTGGAGGGACTCCAACTACTCCTCGAACTTCCTTTTCCGTCCATCGTGCAGCTAATTTTTTTTTTTTTCTACAATAGAGACTTCCTGGCTACCTGATGTATTGATTTTCAATATATTTGTTACGACGAATCCCTAATATCAATTTAATATAGCGCAAACAATGATAACGAACAGAGATAATGCAATGACCGGCGATAAAAATACAAATTTTGTTCTAACCGTGACATTTTTCAAACGCCTATAGAAAGAATGAAAAATGTTCTAACAGGCCAGTATATCTTGCGTCTTCTTGTAAAAATTTCTTTACCCCCTTTGAATACTATCGTTACAAGCAATTATTAGATTAACAATTAGGAAGAAATTATTTCCTTTGTAAAATAACATAAATAATATATTATTGTAATCTGTGCGAAATGGTAGTATTCGTGGTCGAAAGGAGTAAAAGCAAGAGAGACCAATACGAAAGTCATGCCTTGTCGACCAGACACTTTAATGGACATTTTATCAGGCTCTTCTCGACGCCTTTAACGTTATTACCTTCACCATTTGCTGGATGCATCTGTACATAAAGGACCGGCAGGACATCGAAATGCACGTATTAGAGCCGGCATATAATGCGTTGGGCAAAATAAATTACGCATAGCCGCGCGCGTTAGTGCGTCCCGGATTCCAGTGTAGCCAAGAATTTACAAGCTTGAGCCAAACGGCTCTATCAGAGCTTTACCCTTCTTTTTGTCTTCAATTTTTCCGTGGACTTGTAATCGCTTGCCCAGTTTTTTTTTATTATCTATAATGTCATCCAATAACATTTCTCTCGTTATTTAACGAACCAAATGTTCTGCCGGAACTTATTTATAATTTAGAAAAATGCCGATCGAAATATATTAAAAAAGCCTTTGATTGATCGATCGTTGTATGTTAATTGAATACAGGGAGACGACAGGAGTGGAATTTGCTCGAACTCGTCAATTTTAGACGTGCCGAGTTCTCCAAGTTCTATTACGACACCTGGCAGCCCTAGCACCCCCGGAAGTCTTTACTCCAACCCTTATTCGTATTCATCTACGAATAGTAGTAATCAGACAGCATCATCGCCAAAGAGTCGAGGATCTATGCAACATGTGGGTTCACCGACGTCGCCCATTCATTCTCCTTATTATGGTAGACCTATTCGTGGGTCACCACCTTACAGGTATCTTTTAAGAAATTTTGAACAATTGCGTATAACTGTACGATTACTAATTTATAACTTATTGTTGTCTTTTTGTTCGACATCAGCGACTGCAGTAGTCCTACCTTAGAATATCCTCATGTGATGGGGTGCAATGGATCAAGATCAAACTCACCAGCGGACTCAGACACGAGTGGTATAAGTAGTGTGGATGGGTCTCTATCCGATATAATGGTATTTTTTTTTTTTTTAAGTTATAGTCAATAATTATGTAAGTTCACCAAAGTTAGGGAGAAAGAAATTGTTTCATTTTAGAACTGTTTATCGTTAAACTCATCGTCACACGAATGTTACCCTCAGTCTCTGGGTTCGTTGATGTCACCGGAAGTGGATTTATGTACGAATAATAGAGCAGCCGCGTTTCAACGAATGGCAGTGAAAAAATATTTATCTTCACCTCATCAAAATTCATCGTCGACGCACCATCATCATTCACATGGACACAATCGCGGTCATCACTATGGATCAAATCAAACTGGCGGTTTTCTGAATTCTTTTCTGTCACATGAAAAAAACTGTTGTTCCACTGGAAATCATATGATGGGTCTGAATTCATCCCCAATAAATATTTTAGATCCACAGATCTCACTTGAACGTGTAGCACGTTTTCATCGAAGTGCTGCTGGTATATAATAATTTATTTACTAAAATGTTGTAACCAAGTGGAAATATGTTAGCAACACTAAAGATTCATTATTCCAGCACTTTGTGACCCAACTTGTACTTGGAGTGGTATATTGCCACAACGCACACAAAAACCGTCAGGTTACTCATCTAAGGTATTCCTTGGTGGTGTACCTTGGGATATTACCGAGTCTCTTTAATTGCAACTTTCAAGCAGTTCGGTCAAATACGAGTGGAATGGCCGGGGAAAGATCAGTCCGCTACGCAACCAAAAGGATATGTATATATCATTTTTGAATCCGAAAAACAGGTAATTAAATATTCTATAGTATTTAATCTTTTTCAGTTTAATTATTTTTGACATATATATATTATTTAAGGTAAAAACTTTATTGGCATGTTGTACACATGATTTTACCAATGGTGGCAGTTGGTTTTATAAGATATCATCTAAACGTATGAAAGCAAAAGAGGTATATACAACTTGTTTTTTTCAATAATTTATTTTTATGTATTGTTTTATTTATTAATGTAATCTTTTTTAAAATAGTCATAATCTTTCTGAAATAATTTTAACATAGGTACAAGTGATACCTTGGATTCTTGAAGATAGTAATTACGTAAAATCTTCATCGCAAAAGCTTGATCCCCACAAAACAGTATTTGTTGGTGCTCTTCACGGTATGCTAACTGCTGCAGGTTTAGCAAAAATTATGGACGATCTATTTCGTGGGGTTATTTATGCGGGTAAAAATCGATATATTTATTTATCGATAATTTCCAATAGGATGCATCTTGCTAAACTGAAAATTTATTTTCAGGCATTGATACTGATAAACACAAATATCCAATTGGATCTGGTCGTGTTACGTTTAGTACAAAACATTCATATATGAAAGCAATTTCAGCTGCTTTCATAGAAATTAAAACTGCCAAATTTAC
Organism: Lasioglossum baleicum; assembly: GCF_051020765.1. Lineage (NCBI taxonomy): Eukaryota > Metazoa > Arthropoda > Insecta > Hymenoptera > Halictidae > Lasioglossum > Lasioglossum baleicum. The sequence goes on from NW_027471316.1 coordinate 25,597, forward strand.
GAAAAAGGTTTGCCTGACAGTATGATGTTTATGAAATGTTAAAAAAAAAATTATGATATTAAAATCTATTGTTTTCGATAGGTACAAGTTGATCCGTATTTAGAAGATTCTATGTGTTCCGGATGCTCTGTACAGCAAGGACCTTATTTTTGTCGTGAAGTGGTATGAAATAAATTTCTTTCGTATTTTACATATAAAATATTTTATTATTTTTATCCTGTTTCTAGGTATGCTTCCGATATTTCTGTCGCAGTTGCTGGCAATGGCAACATTCAATGGAACCAATGTGGCACCATAAGCCTTTAATGCGCAATTCCAAGACAAATCAAGTGGTTGGATTATCACCCAACGTAAATTCCTGGCCTCGTGGAATGAATAATCCCACAATTTAAGTACAATTATTGAGTTTCTCTTTCGTGGTCATACATTCAATTTTTTTTGACTATTTGTTTTTGCACGGACGTTGCGCTAGCTGACTTACTGACAGGGTGCAAACTTAGTTTTTATCGCAGAGCTGCGGGCAGCTGGTTTGACGATATACATTGAAATACCGGATACACCAGCTGATCGGCAAATGCAACGATTTGTTTATTATCGTTACTATCACATACGTCCGCGGTATAGAGACTAATTAATGGATAAAAATCGTGTTTCACATAAAGTTCCTATTTCGAACGCGGCCACAACCACGTTCTCAAAAACAGTATTTTTATTTAGTATGTTTATTTAGGGACTGGTTCTCTTGTTGATCGTTTTATTGCGAAGAATATAATTGTGCCATTGAGTAACACATCACATTATACGGTAATTATGCGTTACGAGTGTGCATTTACATTGAATTCGTGTGGGTCCAATTGTGGCTTTTATAGTGACAATAATTTTTATACGATAAAATGGGAAGCCACTCGATTGTTAAAGAGAATGAAAACGAAAGAAAAGGACTAAGTTCATAATGTTAAAAGATCCATAAAAACACAATGCGCCGCTATAATAATCTATCGGCGAAATATTACGCTTAATCGTAAACTATTCGATGAGATTAGTTTATTGTGGTATTCTAGTGGCAGGAGGAATTAATAATTTAATTATTATTTTTTGCGAAGAACGCATTTAATTTGAGTACTAATCAGAACCCAGGCTGTATACCGACATTTGTCGATGATATTGCCCGTCGTTGTAGTTTTATGTTAGATTGTACAGTGTAAGGGTATTGCCAAAATGGCC
>NW_027471317.1:0-26790 GCF_051020765.1 Lasioglossum baleicum
CATTTGACACGTTATCTAGTTATATGACGCAAATTTGTGTTCAGATAATATCTTAATATCTCAAGTGTGAAATGCGCTTTATTTACATCTTGGTGATATTACGCGAGATGGTAATTACGCTTACTGGAGCAGATATTATATGACGGAAAAGTATATTTTATTATTTCGTTCTATAGTATATTTTTAATTTATACTCAAAAATCGAGTACTGTATTATACGCTGTTGTTTATTACACGTGAATTTCTTTCTGTCGTCGTTTCTATTTATTCTGTGCATCGTGTATGTATATTGTTGGCAAATACGAAAAATGAAGCAGTAAAAAAATTAAATTCACCGAAAGAGTTGCATGTAAATTTGGAAAAAGGAATAAACCGAGAGAAAGGATTAAACGACGAAGTTTTTTTCTTAAAAATATTAGGATTTGGGAATTAGGTTTTCGACGGAATTTTATTTCGGAATATTTTTGATACGGTTCAACTATTAATATGTGAAGCAAATATTTCCTTTTCCTTTGTAAAACGGTTCTAGAGGATTGTATTGAGTTTGCAAAATTCAGGGTCGTCATGTTTATCTGGTAGAATGAGAATCTCTACACATCAACGTAGGATTAATCGCTATCCTTGCATGTTATGCTGTGTTATACTCTTCTAACGGACGTTACTCATTAGCATTTAACGGAATTATTTTATGAAAATATTTTAGCCGTTATTTTAATATTCAATAAGCTACTTTAATTATCGCGTGTTTCATAAGAGATTGTTTGACGAATAAAACATCATATAAAAATTAATACCCTTAATTTCTACAAAAATGTAATTTTTTCAAATTATAGAGAAATAATAAATTAGAGTAAAGTAAAAGTAATTTTGGTATTTCTGGTTATAATATAGTAGTCATTGCTTCTTTTTTTTTTTTTTTTTTTTAATTGTTATCATTTTAAGATTAGTTCTATAATTGTAACTGACGTGTCGTTATATTTAATACGTTAAAGATACTAATTTGTGTTGAGAAACAAGAGAATACTATATATTACTAAAATCTGATACTATTTTTTAACCGACCTAATATTTATGAATTTCTTATTAAATATCTTTTAAATAAAAAATTATATTTCTACGAGGGTAGCGTGAGAGTTTCCATACTGTCCAATATATTATTCGCTTAATGTATATCATGTGCATAACTCATATAATTTATATACCTTTTTGAAATCGAGTGGTTATTTTCACAAAATACCGTATAAATTATTATGAAAGTTTCCTCAATGCAATCCCCCTCATTCAATTATTCAATGAAAATACGTTTTGCGAATTTTTAAGTTAAATAATGTATTCCTCTAACCACGACCGTATAACAGGAGGATTTCATTTAAACGCAAATTTAACAAAATATTAAACTAAAAGCTGCAATCGAACGTCGTTTGAAAAAGAAATGAATTATCGTTATTTCGAGTATTTCGTTCAAACTGTACATTGATGTATCATGTATGGTTTTACTTTTAACTGGATTACATACACTTTACCTTTAAAATCACCAGGTATCAATATTATGCTCCATCGAAGCGAATAATAATATTTTTACGTCAAAGAATTCCTTATTTAATTTAGAGAGATCTCGTATAATAGCGTATTTCGCTTCTTTTTGGTAATTTTTTAAACGTCGATTAAAATATCAAATTCTTCTTTTTCTGTTTCCATATCTTCTCGCGTCTAATATTAATTCATCAGCTGTTACATATTCATGAAAATTAAAGTTACAGCAGAATCTTCGTTATATGAACGAATTGGAGAATAGACGCGTTCGTTAGAAACAAGTGGAGTTGATATTCAATTTTATTCGACACTTGAAATAAAATGAAATAAAATAAAAAAAAGGATAAAAAAAACACATAACAAAGAGAAAGAGACAATAGTGTTGAACTTTTTCTTTTTAAATTAAAAAACGACGGAAACAAAGACATATTCGTATGATAGACTTCTTACAGATTTTTTAAGCTTAAAATATTTTTAGAAAGTTTCTTAATTTTTTAATTTTATTTCAATTATCTCATATAATTATTTGCATAAATACAATAATTTCAATGTATGTACATCTTAAATAAAATGGTATAGTGTCACGTATCAATTACGTATCGATGCATTTTGTCGGAATAAAGTACATACGTAATTAGGGACGAGTTGAAGAATGACCCTGATATTAATAGAGTGTACTTTCGAAAATTAGAGAACTCAATCTATTAATGTTATAGCCGTCTACGTTACCTTCACGCTGTTTTTAACTATAGATTTTAAAGAGACGGTAGACCTTTGCCACTCACTTGGATCTTGTATGCTTGGGGAAAATGTCCAATGTCGCCACTCTTCATAGACTTCCTTTGCGATTCCTTGGAAGTGCGACAAAATTACCTTCTCCTTTGCGCAGGTGGTTAATTAAATTTTTTCATCTTTCTTTTCTTTTCCCGGCTGGCCGGCACCATTAACGTCAAGACCAGTAAAATTTCTTGCATTTGACTGTTTGACTTATACATCTGATACGTTCCCAAAGCGTGAACGTCGATCACGTTATTCGTTACGATATTCTTATTTAACGCTAGATATATCGCGTCGTTTAAAATCACGTGTTTCACGTATTTTATCCTTTTATTTACTTAAAAACACGCTATTGCTTTTGGTAAAATTTTTATTTTACAATTTTCATTATTATTATTTCCATTCTATGAACTTAAATTTCCATAGAATATTTTACTTTTCTAAAGTGGATTGTTTTCTAGTTTTATTCATACAGTTATAGTTAGAATTACACGACGATGGTTACCAGCTTTTTATTTTTATTTCATCGATGGCTTTTGATATCTGCTGCGTAGGATATTACTCGTTAGTTGCTACTATTTCTGTTTTATTTGGTATATAACAGATGCTCTGCATGTACGAATTATTTATTTATCGGTTATTATTTTTATAAATAAGTTTTTTGAAGATAAATTTGAAATGAACCTATAAAATCTATAATATAGGTTTAAACAAATTTTTTCTGAAAGATGTTTGGAAAAAATTTGTTTCTCTGTGTAGTATTTATTTATATTTGGATTATGATGAGAGGTATGTGATTATTGATGAAGTCGTTCATCACGAGAATAATGATAAAATTGCAAAGAGGACACACACGGATATCGCATGAATAGAATCGTTTCCAAGTTTATGTAATCTTTTTATACGATATAATGTCAGACACGTGCTGCAATCTGCTATTTGACACACTGCACGTGTGTGACTGCTGCCGGAGAAATTCTATTATCTGAAAATTCTTTCACGAATTGCTTCCGTTGATCGTGAGCACGTGCTTTCAAAATGCTCACAAATCAGAACAATTCTATTGATCCTAAGAAATAAAATCACATGTTCATCAATTACACGAGTGAAATACAAGCTTCATCATAAACGTGATTATCTTTTGTATGATGAATTTTTCGTAAATAAATAAAATAAAATAAAATTCACAACTAAAATCGACAAATTTATTTTTCAGTGTACATTAAATATTCTCATACTTTAATATAAAAATATATCTCTTTACAATCCTCTTTATTTATTGAGGACAAACACATTTATTTTCTCTAAACGTGTAATATAAAATTCTAAAAATATAGGTTAATAAAAGAATTCATCTATAGCAGTGTTTCACGATCGATGTGTCATGATGGTATTTCAAATATACCGCGAAAATTTTTATTAAAATTTCTACAGTAATAAAAATATTATGTATTTTAAGAAATATTGATAATTTTTTGACAAAATTTGTCATTATTCGAAGTTAATCAAAATTTTCTTTTAATAATTATGGTGTGCTGCGATCTAACTAATTTTAAAGTATGTTGCTAACGCAAAAGGGTTGAGGATCACTGATCTATAGTATCTAAGTTAATTGTAGAAACAAAAACTCGATAATGGAATTTTTAGCACATCATTTGGATGTCGAATATATTTTTGTCACCAAATTTATGTTTAATCGCCATCCAATAATTTATAAAGAATAAACCTATATTTAAATAAAAACTGAATCTATGTTTAATAGTATCAGTGTAATAATTTTGATATTCGTGTAATGAGTATATGTCCACAGTATATTTTACGTGTGCTGAAATAAATTACCCACCGATTTGAATTCTAAAATAATTCTCTGGAAAATAAGTGATAGTAAAAAGAGATAATACGTACGAATTGCAAAATTTCTTCAGGCTAGACCGATGTCGTTCTTCTGCTCGATCATCTCTTAAAGAGATTTTCTTAACTCCTTTCTAAGCTTATGTACACGCTCGCTGAAGAGCTACCTTACTTTCACTCTCTTCAATCGAAACTACAAGTAGAGTCACTTAGGGGTGTATGGAGGGTGGTTGACACCCACACACGCATGCATACACGCGCGGCCGTCGTTTCATTCACGTATCTCAACCCGTGTGAACTCTTACTCCATCGTAATCATATGAGCACGTGCGACACGGATGATGAGACACACGTACTGGTACGTGGGATGCGCTTCCATCGGCTAACTGTTATTATTGACATGAGAATAGATCTAGGGTGAATAGGTTGACAAATGCGGATTGAGCGTAGGAAGTCACGTGTCTGGAAGTGACGTATATGCGTTTATCTATTGATTCGCTTGATTGCATTCTGTTCTTTGTATAACGCCTGACTTTAGCGACAGTTCTTGTAAATTGAAAATCAGGAGAAGTTTGTATAATAGTTGAATGGGACTGGTCTGTATACTCCGTGAGGTTTTTGTGGATTGGCTTTCAGTCAAGGCTTGAATTTAATGTTGAAGAGAGGTGTTGAGGTATGTAATAGCAAATGTGCATGTGTGTACGAGCTGTGCATGTAAGTTTTTAATCGCCTAAGAAATGAGAACGTCTATGTTTGCTCCAAGCAAAAACGAAATTTTCTTTTTGATATTTGCAACGAGTAAATCAAACAGTGCTCCAGGTTTCGCGCATTAGCGATAACGTTCTTAAAATTTTATACGGAAGATGTTACCTTCAACGTACATTTAAGCAGGTATTTTTTTATTCAGGCGAATAAAATTTATTACCGCGTTTAGGTTTCGCAAAATGTTTGGTTTTGCAGTATACGTTATTTTTCGGTTATAAAAATAACACCAATAGTATTCAATGTGAATTCATTGCAAGAAGATTTCACTTTGTAAATTATTAAAACAGTATTGATTGTACCATTTTTTTCATATCTGATTAGAAACGTATAATTCTACAAACATTGTTTAAAATGCAGATTATTATGTTGATTTTGAAGTATTATCGAGTCTGTTCAATTGTTCTTGAAATGTGCTACATGGAGTGCATTGATTGAAATTGTTTTGATCGTATACCAATGGAGATAGCAAAATAAACCAAAAGGGGATTGAAAGTCGGAGAGTCGATTGAATGTGAAATCAAGAGTTAGAATTGTCTAGTAACATGTATGTGTATGTATGTGCGTCTATGTCCACGAACTATAGCTAAATTTTATTTCATCGGCAGGAAACAACTATTTCTCAAATAATATTGGGAATCATTAGTAAAATCCTAACGTTATATATACGCATATAAAATGAACATTATTCTTCGGATGTATTTATTTGCAATATAAATATTACCTTAATCACTATTTATACTACAAAGAAATCAATAAAATGAAAAATATGGTATTTCGTATATGCTTTAATATCAGAATTACGAAATAAATTAATATAAATGGTTTGAGATCTTTTGCCTTTTAAATTATTAAAAATATATTATTATCTTTGATAAAATTAATATGATATTTATATATATTATTATTGATTATGTTATTGAGAGTATAATCCGACAAACATACGAACATTATGCATATGTAGCAATTAAATATTAGTATGAATTTCAATCTATGTAGCTATATGCCTATGGTATATCAATGGGCTTTCCTTTAATTTTCTTCGTGATCTACTTACAAAGGCCTATTTATTCGATACAATATTTTTCCTTTGTCCTGCATCTTTTCTATCTTGCAACATACTATAGAGGTTAGTTCTCGGCCCTAATTTGTTTACGTTCTAAGTATATAAATAATGTCATATTAACTTTGAAAGTTGTCTTTTACATTGATGCTACGAAAACCCGCAGAATAAATAAACCTTGGAATAATCCATAACGCCAACATCGAAACGTTAAAGTATTCTTTAACTTGTCTAAACTTTATATATAAAGACACGTATTTTTCTCATTTATATAAAATAATAAATAGTATAATTTATTATTTTGAATTATAATTTATAAAATAATATTATATATTATTTTATCACTTCTATGAAATATATACTCCGAAGTTATTGCAAGGTAAATGTCAGGTACGTGATGCAATATTCCGCAGATATTAATCAAACGTTTATGAATGATATAAACACAAAAGAGACTAAAATAGCAAAACATAAATACATCTGTAGGGACTCGGCAGATGCGGAAAGCGAAGGCTTTTTTGGGTTTTTCCTTTCCTTCGTGACGTCGAGGTCTTCCAGGTCAATGGGGACCTGGTTTATGTCTTTACAACCAGGGCCCCATGACCCGCGGACGCGCGGACCACCTCGACGTCGAATTGGCAAAGAAAAGCCAGTACAGTTCGTTCGCGCCTGTTGACCGCATCGGTTCCTGTCCCCCGCACTCGAAATAAAGTTCTACCCCAGGAATCACGGCGAGTTTATTCAAACCTCACATTTCCTTCACCTTCGCATCCTTCGTTACATTCGCAAATTATTCGATCCAAAGCTATTGGAGATCAAAAGATGAACACGAGACGCAATATTCCGCATATATTAAACGAACTTTATGAACGGCATTTATCACGAAAAAGAGTAAAATAACAAAAGAAAGTTCCAGAGATAAAACGGCAAATATTTATTACTGATATAAGGATAACTGAATCTCACTGTCTCAGCATAAAAATTCAACTAGCCATCTCTGAAACATCGAAACAAACTGCAAGTCCAATGCTGGAGTCTGTAATCAAGTCTAGATGGTTCGTACTGATTGACAATTTTCCATAGCCTCTTCACCCTCCAATTCCCTTTTCTACCATCGCCACCCTCGCACTATCCATCACTTCAATACCCCTCTTTTGAAATCACGTTTCGTTTCTGTTGCACATAAAGCCGCGTTCATACTGTTTTATTACTGATCCGCGAAAATTGTTATTCGGATTAGATCAGGATTGCACAGCCTGTGGTAAAATCACTGTTAATCAAATAAACGATGCTCATGCAGTAATGGAAGGGAATTACTTACGCTAGAAGGAATTTTGGAATATTGCATAAACCTACCTGGCGAACGAAAGGCAATAAACAAAATTGATGAAATAAATGTTCATGATCCTTTCGAGTTCCAAACAGATATGTTCTTCTTTCATCATGTTCATCATGAGCAGATATCGGAATTTGACAATCTTCGACTTAACATGCGATTGTTATCGAAAATGTCTTTATTTTCTAATCATTTTTGTCCTAAAAAATTATTATTTCCTAAGACTACTCTGAAGTATCTGTTTTCTCGGCATATGTCGATTTCGAAAGGTCTCCATTATCCTCGTTGAAATCTCTCCTAAAGATTGGATTTCTCTTTAATGTAAGACAGAGGTTGCCTTCGATGTAACAAGCACTAGTAAGGAACAATCGATACGAAATGTTGTAATTAGAAGAATATTTATAAGGTACCTAATATTGATCCGTTTGAGCTCCTTCATAACGAATTTATCGAAAATGAAAATGTAAAGGCAGAACGACGGGGTCTGGAAGCGGCTTAATAGAGTCAAGTGTTGGACGAGAAAGAACGAATAAAAAAGGAAAAGACGAGCTATGTCATCTGAAAATTGGAATATTCGTTTGCTCGATGGCAACCTCGCTTACCATTCGTTTAAAGATTGGGTGTAAAATTGAACGTTTCATATTCCGAGAAGAAAATTAAATATGACGACAATTAAATTTTGTACGACATATCGAAAGCGAGTAGTTTCTTGAATCGAGACGATGAGAAATTGAATTGAAAACGTTGTTAATCGGATACTGGATCTTTCTTTTCGCATAAATCCTCCAGAGCATTTGGCTCTTCGTCGACAGGTAGCACTTTCAATCTTTGAATCACCGTTTGTACGTATGCGATTTTGATACGAATTGCTCTGGAAAAAATATCAAGTTAATTTCACTTCTCGCTAATTGTTGTTCGACCCGTTCTGATAGATATTTTATATACGTATTTCGTGTTTTCTCATTGACGAGAAGAACCGTGAATCGACGAATGTAAATACGACGTGTTTTTACAGCCCTTCGAAGTTTCCCACCCTAAACACAAGTGAGCTCTTGAGTAACAATGGCGTCGAACAATGGTTGCTCGGATTAAGATGTAAATTAGTCCAATAAGTCACAACATTATGCAATTGTCAGCTGCCACGAAAATACCCATTGTTATGCCAATAAACCTTCAAAGATTCGAGCGTTAAGTCACGGGTCGAAATGGCTTTCGACTTTTATCGGCATTTCCAGACATTCCCCGTTATAGAAGAAGCTTAATTTCCCACAATAATCATGAGCGTATGCGAAGATATAATTAAATTACTTTCTCCATGAACTTCTCATAAGATTAATGACCTAAACGAAAGTATGTCGCTCCATCATGCGACATGCCAGTTATTAAATAATGCAAACCAGACATATTTTATCTGTCTCTAGATGTTAATAAAAATATGAAAGAATATTGAAATATTTTTTTATTTTCGTAAAACCGTTACAATGGAGAATTTTATAACGACTGGAAATAGTTTGGTGCGTTATTCTGATACAGAATTAAGTTTCATAAGATTTATTTGAAGACAGGTAGTAGTAGATGATATAAAAAAAAATAGAGAATTTTTTCAGTAACTTATTTTTACTAAACATGTCATTTGTAAATAAGATGTTGATAGAATTATTAAACATATCAAAATATCTATTTGCTTCGATAAGGTTATCACAGTTAAGAATTTAATAATAATTGAAAAATTTGTATCCTGACCATGATATGCACATTATTTCAAAACGTTTATTAAAAAGAAAATGGCAATATCAGGTAAAATATATCGGAATTAACTTTTCACAATTTTTTCACAATTTAATTGATTTTCGTATGAATTAATATTTCAACGAATTATCTGGATATAATAAAGTACCGTTACCTGAGGTATAAAATTCGCACCTATTCGCATTGTTTCACTTTTGGTCTATTTATTAATTTCAATAAGTTAGAAAAAATTCGGGTAACGGGTTTTTCCCATTTCAGTTTCGTGTAACGTATAACTTCTGATTCTTCTAATTTCGGTCGCTGAAAGTTCCCAGCAAATTATTCCGCATTCATTAGGAAGATATTATTTTAACATGCATATACGCGACGCCACGGCGATTTACCAGTTAATTCATGGAAATAAACTGGCAACTTCAGCGTTCATTATTTCCCTTTTTCGGGTCAAGGTGGGAGAACGAAGGCGAGAGAGCTCAGTGTTATTGCTTCTGTCTCCCTGGACCCACGACTATATCAACCTTGTGCGTTACTACCCGCAGACAATTAGCATAAAGATGATAACGTCATGGCAGAAGGCAACGATGGGTAAACTGCCTTCGTAAAAGGGGAAAAAAGGTATTCGAAAAGCTTCGAAATAAAAATATAATCGAATTTACTTTTCGGAAATCGAATAAAACAGTGATGCGTGTTTATGCCAACGTATGGGTGTATACCTGTGTTCGTATGTGGGTGGAACATGCGAAATAGTCGAAGAAATTCGAATTATCGATGTTTAACTCTCAAAAACGCTTAGAAAACGTACAGTATACGAAAAAAGGAATTTTATCTCTTAATAATTATTCTCAAGGTATCAAGTTCTATGAAATAATTTTTAACATATTAGCTCTTTTAGTATTTTTTAGTGTAATTTTTCAATGTTGATATTCTACATATGTAGCGAATGGATTATTAATAAGTTTACCTAGTTTTCTTTTTTCAAAATGTGTTACACGCTTAATAATATTATTAATTGGCTAAAGAAAATAAGAGAAACATAATTCTCTGTAATTTAATATTTAATTTTAATAGTTAATAATAATTTTGGTTATCATAATTGGAACGAGAAATTAATTAAACATCGTGATATTTTAGTGACTAGCTATTATTGTAACGCTGATACGTATTGAGTCTTTGCTACGCTGATGGCAAAGGTCACTCTGTGCCCGATTATGTTTGATAGACAATAAAACAGTAGCGTACTCGTATCCAAAGCTGTTCGCGTTTCTTCTATTTTTTGCGAGAAGCTTAACGCTCTAGTCGTTATTCCAAAATGTCGCGTAATTTTATATATTTTAATCACATCTAACGGTAATATTTTCACACGTCTGCAAATCCGCGTATCGAATACATTTTTTGCAATAAATTTCCTTTATACGCGTGTGATCCATCGTGCATGCTCGAGCTCTATTTTTTATTACCGAATTTGTCAGATTTTATCGCGGTTAAACGTTATCTTAAACGTCCGATCCGGATAAAATAACGTTTCGATTAAAAATGATCGAAAATGAATTTATGGCACGGCACTGCAATACGCGAAATACCACATTGTACAAGCATCGGATAGTTTCAGTTTGTTACTGGTAACGTCTGCGAGTTCGTTCATTCATCGACTTTGTGACTTCGTTTTCCTATAGTTCCAGTTTTCTCTTTCGGTCTCGTGCCATGCCGTCGTTGTATTAAAGCAATTATAATATGTAGGTTTACGTATCAAATACACGCATTTTTTATGTCATAAAAACCATAACAACAAGTATAATTATAACAAGCACGTGTATCTACATAGCTTACTAACAGCCTGATTAACAATCAAAGTCACTATCATTTCTCCCTTCAAATTATTTCCCTATCTTCAGCATCGGATTTAAAATTTCATTCAAATTTTGCAATCGATATAATTATCTAAAAGTATACCATTACAAGTAACAGGAATCGACGATTACGTATCCTTATATTAGAATCGATACAGTTTCTGCTATTATCGTATAAAAATAGGTATGCAATACGAATAACATGAAAATATGGTATGGTTCAGTGTTTGTAGTGGCCGCGATACACGCCGCTGCACTTTTCGAAAGGAAACCTTCCTGTAATTGCAATCATTGCGACGACGAGGTAGAAAACGATATGAATGGAAGCAAATAAGAACTCGACGACGGTGGTCGCCATTGTACAAGGAGGACAGCGAGACGGCGACGGGCGATCCAAGAATTTGTGCTCGAGATCGCGATTTCAATGATCACACTTTTGCGAGCGTTTGTCAGATGTTGTGTTACAATCGCTTGTTTGATATTGCGACTTTCGAATGTTACGATGGACAATGAGGAAAAAATATGTCGTGACCGCGTACAGAAATAGTGAGTAACGACATCGAAATATTCGAATATCTGATCTGATCGAGATGTCATTGCTTAATTTTCAGATTACTACAAACTGCGGGACGGCAGATGCTGAAAGGCTTGCTGAGCTTTATGAATTCGTGAGATCCTGCTATGACATCGCGATGTGTTAGCTAGAAGGGAATAGCACGAGGTTAGTAAATCCATTGCAATTTTAGTAGGCATTGTTATGTAAACAATGTCGTAGTTGAAAAGTACGTTATGTAGTACCTTTCTCGCGTGTATATATAAATAAGTCGAACGAGAATATTTTTATAAATTGAAAGTAAATATGTATGTATTGGATATACGTATTGTTTATTTTATGTGATGGATAGTTATTGGAAATTTGAAATTGTAACGAGAGTTTCAATATTCATCGGTAATTGCGAGATAAATAGCAGATAAGTGATTGAATAATCGATCACGCTTGTACGGAATTAAAGTAAATGTTTTGTGTAAAATATAGAATTAATCATAAATTTAACGACAACTTTCTTTATTTTGTTCGAAAAATACTGTTGCAGGGAATATACATATTATGTTTATTAGTGATTATATAAATATTATATGTAATAGTATTAACACACGTGTTACACGTTACACGTGATTTTAATTATGTACATTATAAATTAAAAATTATCCTATATTAACAGACAGATGTAGATACATTATTCTTTCGTGTTGTAATCTATTTTACGATGTTTCACGATAACATTTATGTGCAGTAGCTATTCTAAAAGAAACAGAATTCAATGGATACACTGAAGGATTGTGTTTTTAAAAGGAAACTTATTTTCATCTCCAACAAATAATGGAACCAAGTCATTTTAAAGCGATTTTTTTTAAATTTCTATTCTTCATTTATGTTATTTTATGTTATTAAATATAATATAAAATAATATGTAATTATTTAATATATCAAAATATACGTTTGAAATATTATTTTATATTATATTGAAATTAAAATAAAAAAATAAATCATCGCACGATGTATGAATAAAAAATCTATAAATTCAGATTAATATAACTAAAAACTGTTTACCTTCTATCAAGTTCACGTAATTATTACGCTTGTAGATTATGCACTGCAGTTATAGACACAGTAAGAAATAATTTCGTCGTGTAAAATAAAATGTATAATTTCTCTAATGGAACTGTCTTTCATTTCACGTTTCAAAATCCCTCGGTCGGGGTCAACTTCCACAATTGCGAGGGGCTCGTCCGCAGATGGTTAGTACGTTACACACCACCACACCAAAAGAATACTGTGCCCCCCCTCCCCATGGGGTTATTTCAAAGAGTAGGGGTTCACGAGACGATTAGTTGCCGAACCAGCCGCTATGATGTGCTTTTGAAGGACTTATATTCTCGTTGTCGAAAATATTGTGTTGACGTAGCAAATGGGGATGAAATACCGCGTGAAAGCACATTTAAATTATGTTACACATGTAATTGGAAATGCAATTTCTGCAGGGTGAGCACATTAATTAGCGTCATAGATATAATTTTTTGACAGTCATGGGGAGTCGGATATATCCCGGCATAATTTATTAACAAACTGAAGAAGTTATTTATTCATTGGGAAAAAATAGAGAAAAAACTGGAAGGTTTTTGAACATTCCAGTAAGTTCTCCTGAAATATTTCTTCATAACTTTTGTGGGGTTCTACTAGTGTCATTTTAAAAATATTATTCGTTTTAAAATATATTTGCACTCGACGATCTTTTCGTTACAGAAAAATGGCAATTCGAAGATTTTCTGCCACTAAATCGACGATATTTTTAGAACGATAAATAAGAAATTGTAGTATTAAAATCAAGACGTTGGATTATTTTACTTCAATATTCCACGCATCGTTAGGTAAATTTAAACTTGATACATTAATTGACATCGATGAATAGAATCTGATTAAATGGATGAGCTTCTAGAGTGTTAACAATCTATAATTAGTTAATTTTTTTAGTTTTCACTAACATGTGTTTCTATCTGTAATTTGGTGGGAACTATGACTTGTATGTTGTTTCAATTCATAGCGAGGTTATATGGTTTTATCTTCGTTTACATGTGTTTTTATCCTTTCTCTTTTTCTTTTTTTTGTCGAAATAAGACTTAGAATTTAAAAATTGCTCATTGTAAAAGTCTGTGTTTAGAATTGCTGTTGGATCGAATAAAAATTTCTCAAGTGGCAAATAGTTAACAAATATGTTATCTATCTCTTTGAAGAATATTAATGAGATATTTAAAATAAAAATAAAGTTATGAATTATTCACCATTTTGCTACTAGTTATTCTCTGTTCATTGTCAAAAATGTATTTTTTATATTCACGCGTCCTATATTGCACCCAAATGGGCAGTAAAATAAAATTAGTTACGTGTCAAACAACTGCGCTAATGAATTTTAATCCAAAATTTCATTTCATGCAATATTTTACATTGTTTTGCATAGGTATATGAATATTTTACATATTCCTTAAAAACGTGCGGGAACCAGAGGTTTCATTCACATTATACCCGTCGACTATTTGTTAATAAAAATACAGCTTGTATATTCATGTGTAGCAGTATTGAAAACTTAATTTTTCACGTTGTACACAGTTCTTCACATCGAAGATTTATTACAAGCAAAATGGATATAATGTTTCTATATTTTACAACTGACATAGTGTTGCAAGTAATAAATAACTAGCAATAATTTATAACTACAATAGCCAATAAAAGGAAAATTTATATATTTACATGTTACGTAACAAATAGTTTATAACTACAATGCAATAAGAATTTATATATTTACATGTTACGTAACAAATTTATAATACTTATATGCCATTGTTTATGTTCGTAGAAAAAAGTAGTTGTTTATTCCTAATAGATTGAATTATCTTCTCATCCTACGTCACTTTCAAAATATATTGTAAACCGAATACTGGAGTATTTAGATTATTTAATTTGTTATCACAGGAGATAAAATGACGTTAATCATTATGCTTATCTCTAACTAGACTTAATACCAGCTATTTGTACAATCATTTTACAATTTATATCGGGTCAATTAATAATTCTTCAAATTTATATTAAAATTATTTCCTGTTACAATAATTCTGTTCAATTAATAATAATAAAAAAAGAAATAATGATAAAATTAAAAATATTTGTTATGTAAATTAAATAAATAAAATTAATATTGCGCGATTATTTATTATTGTAACTTTTCAAAATGAAGTATAACTTGTATTTCATTGCGTGAATAATTGTTAGTTCCCATAAAGGCTCGGTAATGCGGTAGTTCCACGAGTCGCCGCTATGCAGCGCAAGCAATACGTTGTTTCTCGCAGCTACAACTGAGCCGTACGGGCTTAAGTAAGTCAGAGAACGAGATGAAAGCATACTTACCTGGCGTAGAGGTTACCGTGATCATGAAGGCGGTTCCTCCCAGGGTGAGGCTCTTCCATTGCACTAAGGTTGAGCTGACCTCTGGCGAATATCCCTAATGTGGATATCTCGGACGTACAATTTTTGGTAGTCGGGACTGCGTTCGCGCTATCCCGGATAATAAACATTCAAACAAACAATTTCTCCTATTCACTTCTTTTGCATTTAAATTTTTAACATGTATATTGCAATTCATAAATGTTTTAAAATCGTATTTTTAGTAGTTTCTGTTCTGTGTAATCGAATTGAAAATGTAGTTTTTGGCTCGCATTTTGATTACGAATAACCAACATTTTTCCTTATTCTAGTATTATTAAAATTCTTTCTTTTATGACCCTCGAGTCAATTTGTCGACCGGCTGTTGATAGGTTTTTTAACTATTAAAACAATTTAGTAAATATTGTTACTTAAACGAAGGAGAATCTTTTCTAATAGATATTTAAATTCTTTGAAGGTGAATCTCATAATATACGAGGGAAATATTTTTATTTTTTAGAGTAGAAGCTGCTTGGAACATAGCGAAAAATAATTTTAGTATTGCCATCAGTGCTGTAGATATTTTTTAATCAGAAAATTTCCCTCGATTTGTTGTTTTAATTGTTTACTATGTAATTGATATATCGTTATCTTCGTTTCCCGTTCGCAAAGGGTTAATTGATTAATTGTTCTATAATTGTAAGACTAATTGTTCAATAATTCTGAAATTTTTAGTTAAATTAAAGATCTATAATAAAATATAATCTTTTCTTTCTCATAATCAACAAACTTTAATTCGATAGATAATTATTTTCAAGATTCATTATTTATTATAGCCATTCGTAGAAATTTCTAATTTCATTGCTGTTTATATCTGTTTGTGGCTCTTCAACGATTCCAACAGATTTCATTTTTATTAAAAATTAAAAATATTTGCGCTTTTTTAAAATGTTACACGTACTTTGCTGCATCTCTTCAAAATTAAAATTTATAGCAGTACGTAGTATTATTTCGGGAATAAAATTGTTGTGAAAGTAATCTGTACATATTATGAAATCCTCCTCCTCTTACATTATAAAATCTCTGTTCAGTCATAGAGATATGAGAATCCTCGGAGCTTCCTTTATTCATAATAATAATTCCTTTCTTTATCCCACTCATTTTTGCTTTAATATTAAAGTTATATACATTCTTATGTCTCTGCCAAACTTTTTTCATACCGTTCTTGTTATCCTTTGTTTTATAAATTGACTTTGTAAATCTACCTGTGCACGTACACGCTATAAGCGCACCCTGTTGTAAGCAGGTTCGTGTAAAAAAATTATGAAACTGAAAAGAAATGGAAAAAAAGGCCGAAACAGATGTATAATTGATTAAATCATTAACCCTTTCGCTCGAGAGACGACTCTCAGTCGCCATTTGTTTCAATGCCGTAATCTAAATAACGAATATGAAACGATAAATATATTAGAACAACTATACGTGAAATAACCCAATAACTTAACCCAAACACGTGCCTTTCTTTATTTATTTCGTTATTAAAAGTGTCAGTGAAGATACAAAGATCGAAATTATCGAAAAAAAAAAAAACTCTTCGAGCATAAATGATTAAGATTCTTTCTGAAAAAATTTTATTCACTGTTATTCTAGAAAATTATATCTCATAAAATACAAATATCTCGTGTCTAAAAATAGATGTAAAAATTTAGGATTAGATATAATAATTAATTTCCATAATTATTTTATTTTAATTATTATAATAAGGCACAATCGTATTGAAATTAGTAACAATCAGTTTGAATTTGATTTTTTCAGTCTCAATTTTTCATATTCGGAATTATTCAGTATAAAATATTATTTCAATATTTTATTCCTCGCCTTGCGATAACAAATATTTCATCGAAGTACTTTAAAAAAGTAAAAGAATGAACAATGATTTGTATCATTTTTAAATTTAAATTTGGAATCCAATATTCTACTTTTTCTATTTCTTAACTTCTTATTTTCCATATATCTTAACCATTGTTTCATCCGAAGCATTTATCGGAGTAATAATGTTCTATAATTGCTATGCTATTATACTTACACAGTGATTAAATATTACCTTTGTGTCTCATTTTCGCGTATAATGTCTAGCCACGTACATACGCCTAATAACGATTCCGCATTCAAATAAACAATCTGAATGTTAATTCACGTATTTGTGCCAGCAATAATTGTCACCCAAATTATGCACAGCGGTTCAAGAATTCAGACTATATGACTTGCTATGCAACGTGTAGTCGAAGAAATTAGTTGTAATAATTTATAACGTACAATTAGGAGATTCTCACGAAATTAGTCGATTAATTTGTTTCTGAATGACCATAATGCAACGGTGAAATAAAAATCTTTTAAATAAAATTAAAAAGTGAAATGAAATAAAATATAAATTAAAATATATAGTTATATAGGTACGTATGTACTTTCAAGTATTTAATATCATAGAAGTAGAAAGTATCGAACAAATTGTCTTATTGGCCAGATATAAATAAATTATTTCCTATTTTTATTTTTTATTTCAACAATTAATTCTTAAGTAAAAGAACGGAATTCAGTTTTAATTTTAATAAAAGTTCATTTAATTGTCAAAAGAATTTAAAATAAGATTAAAGAGAAATACATATATTATAAAAAATATAATTTATTAATATAATTGTTGTTGGGGAAAAGTAGTCTATTTAAAGTTATAAAATAATGAATTCCTTTTTCCCAGCATACATATATACACTCTTGTATACATGTATAAATTTCTTGTAAAGTATAAGTTAACATTTAAGGAACATATTTCATTTTAACATTTAATGTTTACGTTTAATTTGTTATGGTTACATTGGTTTAGTATATGATAATAAATATAGTTACAATAGCCAGTAAGTATAATTATTTATGTATCTATACATAAAATTAAAGTTTATTGCAGAATATAAAATGGAATTAGATATTAAATACCGCAATTAATGATTGGAAATTTTTACGTGTAAATAGGAAATTATCATAATAAGCTTTATTCGAGATCAGGCCGAAATCTAGTTAGTTCCCAAATTCACCGTATGTAGTGCTAGTAGTCCCTAGTTTCTCGCAGTTGTAGATGCCCTCGGTGAGCATAAGTAACTCGAAAAACCGGTGGAAGGCATACTTACCTGGCGTAGAGGTTACCGTGATCATGAAGGCGGTTCTCCAGGGTGAGGCTCTTCCATTGCACTAAGGTTGAGCTGACCTCTGCGAATACCCCTAATGTGGGTATCTCGGACGTAAAATTTTTGATAGTCGGGACTGCGTTCGCGCTATCCCGGAATAATTTATTACAAACATAAGAGAACCTTCTTTATACTCTTGTATAATAATATAAGGAAAATTTTTCTTGATTTTTTTTTATCTAACAAATTATATTTTTGTTCTACTTGCTAAGGGAAACAAATACAATTTGTATAGACGTATGTTGGAGAGAGAGAGTTGGGAGGATGTTGACGGGCAATTTTATTTGTGTCAAGAGGAGTTAATTGTTAAAGCTTTTTCATGCTTTACAAACTTACGAGAAATTTTGGTAATAACCTAAAAAGAAGATGGGTTAAATATCTAGAATTATACAAAGTTTTATATAGTATGATTTCATGCATCGTTACGTTACTTTAAATTAAATGTCGATTATAAATTTGTAAAGTTTTGGTGCTTGGCAATTGAGAGTGTAGCAGGGCTAAGGGAATAATAATTATTTGTTTAAAAGCTGTACAAAATAAAATCATTAAAAAATATGTAAAGTATATGAATAACTGCAGCCTCATAAATTCTTTTTCCGGTCGGAAATATTCATGAAAATAAAAGCTAGTATTTCAGAATGTATATTATACACAACCCCTACAAAATATACACGTTAAATTGAAAATATTTTATCGAATTCAGGTTATAGGATATCATATCTGTGTTTAAAATTACAATTAACGCCCAGATTTATTCTATACGTATTTTTTTTCAATATTAATTTGACAGTGCACAATTGGCAACTTGCCAGTAGCGTCACGGAAGTTATTTATCAACAAATGTCCTAAAATTAATAATCATTTTTAATTTATATATACAGTTATATATGAAAAATTTGCAATATCAATATCGTTATTACAGAGATGCACCAAAATTAACGTATCATATCTAAATAATTTTATTCCTAACAGTATAGATATTATATACATGTGCAGTACGATGCTTTGTGATAAAAGGAAAAACTCATTCAGGTATGATGATATGCAGAGTTTATCCGTTTATATGTTTTAATACCCGTTAAATAAAATATTTTAATCCTGTTGTCCTGCTCGGGCCGATATAACTCAAAGTGCACATTACGTTTACACGAATGCTATATGTATACCGTAAGATTTGTATAACCCTATTCTAAAGGCAATATATCTGAATATTAATAACTAAATTTTAACCTTTGCACTCGAGAGGCGAGTTTCAGTCGCTATTTAATCAGATTCTAAAGATCGATATTAATTAATACATCGAATTTAAAGTTACCCAACGATACGTGGAATATCGAAATAAAATTATGTCTTTATTTACATACGATTTCTTATTTACCGTTTTAAAAATCTCGACTTTACTCGAATTACTATTTTTCTCTAATAAAAAGACCATCGAATGCAAAGGGTTAATAAGATCAGATATTAAATGTTAATAATATTTTAAATTATTTATTGCATTTGCTATATTTAAAATCCCATGCCAAGATATTAATCAACGATATCCTTAACACTAGATTTACGAGACCCGTCAATTTGACGGTTGGGTTGTTTTAATTATACGATATTAACAGATTTAATTAACTTATATTAAATCTGTTAATATTGCGATTGTTTCCAAAGTAAACCCATCGTTTGTTTTTTAAAGAAAATATGTGGTTTCCTTTACCCTAAATCTTACGGGTGTCCGTAGAAATAGGTATACAAAAAACCACCGTAAATCTAGTGTTAAAAATACTATACTTTCTTTCCTTGTGCCATTATATCCCGACGCAATACAAACACACGTCGGTAAAGAATATGACAGGATAAAAGAAAAATTACCGACATTACCGACAAACCACGTTACACTCACGGCTTCCTGTCTCGTCTCTTTAAACCCTGCCTCTTAACGCAATTGGCCGCGTAACAATTATCTAATCATCTGCTCGTGATTAAGCTGCGTTATAACCTGTAACAAGTATTTAGACTTCACATTAAACGGATAATTAGAAGGGGGACCGAAATGTAAGATCACAGTGTAAAGCACAGGTGGCAGTCTCTAGTTAAACGATATAGGAAGCACATGGCCTGTTTAAGCATCCGTGTGAGGGGCTGTCGGACGTTTCCGTATGTCGGCTGCTCGAAACGTGTTGGAAGTTAATAGGCCAGCTGGCCTGGCTTAGTGGTGGTTGATGCAAGTACGCTCTGGATAGCCGGCACGGAGGAAAGGAATTAAACAGACGCAGAGTCCTCGCAAATTGAGTTGAACGGGTCCGGAATTTAAACATTCAAATTAACCTATTTAGCAAGTGAAAGGAGCAAATGTGTGCTCGTTGATTTTCCATGTTCTCAGATTCCAATATTTGATAGATATCGATGCATCCTTCTCTCATTTTCCCTCGATTTTTACCTCTTTTCGACCCTGCTGATTTTTCGATATGAACGTAAGCAGAGTTCTCTTCTCTTATTTCGCGGCACAGTTTGGTATGATAAATATGTTGCGCATCGTTTAATTTTTATTCGATCGAACATTGAAAATATGGTTTATCTCGCAGGCGTATACGTAACTTTGCGTAATTTGCATACGCGTCTGACACGGTAGTTCTATAGAGAATAGCTATATTTACTTATTATATAATAGATAGTATATTCGCGATTAGTATAATCGATATATATTCCAAGGAAATGTTGTTCTCGGACGGGGTACCAGGAAGCTGGATGTTTGCCTTTGAATTAGGATTCCTATCGAAATTTCAATTATATTTAAATTCGAGTTTGAATCGAATCTTGGATCGAGATACGTAATCTTTTTGGTCAATGATAGTTTTGGGTCAAGAGTACACGCTGCTTATCGGTGTTATTTTATCGATAGTTTGATTTGTTATTTATTACATGTTTGCCTTATCCTGAGTGAAATTATTACAGTATAAGATATTATAAGATATAAAAGAGGTATGGAAATAAAGCTCTTTGGAAGGTGGCTAGAAATTCCTGTGATCGATGATGATGATGATTTTGTATTTTGATTTTTATTTCATGTTGATTTTTATTCATTCGTTAGATGCATATTTTCTTCAAGTACAACAAAATGTATTATATGAAATAAAATATCTCGAATTAC
Organism: Lasioglossum baleicum; assembly: GCF_051020765.1. Lineage (NCBI taxonomy): Eukaryota > Metazoa > Arthropoda > Insecta > Hymenoptera > Halictidae > Lasioglossum > Lasioglossum baleicum. Next base: position 21,273 of record NW_027471317.1, read on the forward strand.
CGACTTTTATAATATACTTAAAGACGAAGATTAGGACGAAGGTAAATAAATATGTATAATTATCTCAACACGAGTCAAATTTAATTTCGGGAGCAAGTATATTTATAGCAATTGCAAAAATAAAAATTCTGAGAGCAAACAATCTGGTTAATTGGATAGTTCTGATGTTAAAAGACGCGAAATTATTTTTGGTATATAATAATTACAGTTTAAGAATATTATTATACGTATCTGTGATTATAAAAGCGACTTAAGTTGTGTTTCTTTTAAAATAATCGAAATTCCGCGCTTGAAGTGCATTATTAATTGAAAGAATTAATTACGGCAAACCTTCAAATTCAATTCAATGATCGCACGTTCTGCTACTTTCGCTATAAACTTTCATAATTAGAAATATTATATCATACAAATATCCCTGAAGCATAAAGAAAGAACGACGTTATTTTAACTTAGAAAATATGAAACTAATTTTCAAAACATCACAAAGGTGTAGTACCTTATGTGTATAAAAATAATTAGCATGGTCCGAATGGGCAGCCTTTCACGTGCTTCTTGATTTCGAAGGGAAAGGATATCAGTCAATTAATCTACAAGAAGAGAAAATAAAATTGCCGTACGGGCGACACTTCGATAACACAAGGCAAAATGCACGGCTATTAAACTTTGGTATTTCGTGAATTCAGCAGGGGTATAGCAAACTAGAACGAGCGGAGCATCCCGATGCGATACGCTGCTAGTCGCTCGAAAGAAATGGCGCTATTAGCGGAATAAAGTATTTTCTCTCCAACTTCCTTTCTATGGAATCATAATGGCGGTCTAGGGAAAGTTTAGCGAGTCGAACTGATACCTGTCGAGCTATTCCGTTGCAGTTTTGCAGAAAACTGTAACACTTGTCAAAGTTTCAATAGCTCGGTCTAATCAATCGAACTACGAACTTTTTAGAAATCGTTGAACGTTCGATGAGTTGTAAAAATTATAATTGTAAAAGTTATTATTTTTTTCTCCCGTTGCTACGTCACGATATTAACACTAGAAAGACTGAAACTTAGTATATACCTATATTGCCCAAAAGCAGACAAAATAACTTCAATGTGAAAGAATAAAACTAATGTGAAAAGAAATTTGTTTCAAATTAATTTTTAATATTTGTGTATATTATTTACAGTTATATAAGAGGTTATTGGTAAATATTAACAATAAATAAATTTACTTCACTTGGAAAAAAAATAAGGAGGAAGGCAGGGAGGTACGCGGAAAGAGACGAAGCTGTCTATATATTAGGCCGTCCCATAAGTTCTTGCCGGTTTTTACTTTTAATATTTAGAACTATATGTCGAATAAATCTTGAAATATTAAGAAAAAACGTAATCGCCCGTTCGTTATCCTATTTCTTTCTATTTCGTTGGCAAACACGTTAATCATCGATATAGTTTATAAAATACGACGAAAAATGTAAGTATCATCGCGAAAGAACTTATGTGACGACCTAATATAAATATAGATAGCATATATAACTTCTACCTAACCTACGGAATCAGGAAGCACGTGTACTTGTATGTACGTAATAATACCACATACGTAATGTAACGGTTATCGAAAAAACGAAAAATGTTATTTTAATACAGAGCTGAATTGGTTATATAAGAAATTTATTCGATTCAATAATAAGAGTCATTTGATTATTTAAAATTTCCCAAGCAGTCAAAAGGACTGCTTTTGGGCAATATAGGTATAACACGCATATAAATATATATACCGGAAATGAAAGAGGAGGAGGTAACTACAATTATTAATAAATGCATTTATATGTTGTACAAAAAGTCACAAAATTCTAAGACATTGTATCATTATATACATAATTTTTTTCTTCTAAATGAAATTAAAAATCAGTCAAAATGACTTCCTTGGGAAATCTAGTGATAACGAGTATGGTTTATTGGGATGTAAATGGAAGGAGTTGTCGGACATTAATAAAGGAAAATTTCATTTATAAGAAGAGCTGCGCTTACTGCATAACGTAATATACGGTATAAAATAATGTGTCATCAAATTCTATAAAAATGAGCGATAATGAACTCATTATTGTACAGAATATTACAATTTCCCAAGGTGTCCAGTGCGGGAGATAAATAAAGTGGTACTCGCAACTACAGTCCTAGTCTCGAAGGCACCAGAAGGTAGCCATTTAAAGGCTAGACTGGATCGCGAGTACTGCGTAGCTCTTAGCTTGGCATCGTTCGTCAAAGATGAAATTATTATATTAATCCGAAATTTACTAAATAAAATCTATTCATAAAAATATTGAAATACATCTTTGACAAACGATGCCAATTACCAGGTCTCACCACGTGGAGGTGGCTACGCAAACGAGACCCGTGCCTGAAACATGAGAAAAATATAACATAAAACATAGTAGAATATATAATAGAATATAAATCAGAAGATAGATTCCAATATAAATTATAAAATACAGTAAATATAAATGAAACGATCACAAACTGTTACATTTGTGATATGAAATAATATATAACTTTTTCAATACTACACGCGAGCTGCCTCGTATGGCGCTTTAAATGCGGAAAAGAATAGTGCAAAAGAGCAGTCGAGTTGCCTTATAGGGCACTATATTTCTCATAATTCTGGCTTTTTTAATATTATATCAAAAAGCCAAAAAGTTTTAATTTTCGATCGCGATATATCGAATTTCAAGGGATGAACCCTCGAAACAACGGATATAGTATGCGCAGTAACATTACATAAATGCGCATAAATAAATAGAAACAACTTGCGAGTTGTAACGAACAAAGTAGCGAGCATAGAGATAGAAATGGTATTGAAAATAATATAAAAATTGTTTATATTTCTAATAAGAATTAGAAATATTTTCAACCAAAAAGAAAGCCCTAGCCAGATTAAATAAATATATTCCACAAACATATATTGCACGAGTACTATCGTACGTTAGTACATTGGCACTCGGATAATAATAAAAGAAATAATAAAATACATATAACAATAAAATAATAAAATACAACCAGTCACCCGTGCCGCTTTCGGACCATTCGTCCTACGACACGACGGGTGACCAGAGGAATCGTAAACATGCGACTTACCGATCGTTGACCTCTTCTTCATGTCAAAGCAGCTCTGGATTGATTGTCGCCTTCGGTCCTGACATCAGCGTCACTCGGTCCTCCTCTTCTTCTTTTCCAGCACTTACACAACACACTCGCGATATCGCATACACGACTGTACTTGCTTCGACCGGTACCGAGTAAAAAAAAAATCGTGCGTACAATACTTGGAACGTATACGATTTAGTAAAGGTATGGTAATAATTTAATAAAAAAAATGAAACGTGAAAAATACATAAATAAATTTAGAAGATTATTAAATGTGAATAATAAATAAAATAATTAATAAATTGTTAAAAGTGAAGAAAAAGTAAATAAATTTTAAAAATTGTTAAATGTGAATAATAAATAAAATAATTAAAAAGTTATTAAAAGTGAATAGAAAATAAATAGATTTAAAAAACGGTTAAAAGTGAATAAGAAGTAAATAAATTTTAAAAATTGTTAAAAATTAATAATAAATTAAGTAATTAAATAAATTATTAAAATCGAAAAATAAATAATTTAGTTAAATAAATCTTTAAAAGTGAAAAGGGAATAATTGTATTAAATAAATCATTAAAGAATCATCATAGATATATAAATTAAGTGAATAGTTGAAGGTGGGAAGTAAAGAGAAAAGGAAAAAAAAAGAAATTAAATTTGTTTATTTGGGTAAGTTAAAGTTTGGATGAACGCGCCGCGACGCCCGAGGAAAGACTGACGTGTCCTTGCCGCGAGTGCCTATATATAACCTCGGGTAATGTTGGGGGGGTCAACCGCAACGACCCAAGTTCAACCGATTTTTCAAACGCTCACGAATCGTTTACAATAATTATTAAATAGTTTATCAATAAATATATGTTTCCTATCATGTAGAATAACAATATATACAGTAATTTACATATGTACAATTATTTTTTGACACAGGAAAACCATTTACTTGCTTGTAAGAATGGTTCTTCATGTATTAATGGTTTAAAACAATTTTTTAAAGTTAAAAAAAGGAATAGGGGGTAAAAATGATATGGACCAGATGGACCTCGTATACCCCATACCCATGAACCATCCTAAATTAAATGAAAACTAAATTTAACAAACTTCACGAATTTATAAAGGAGCAGCAATTTATTCCAGCTGATTCTAAAACATTGAAAGAAACTTGAAGTTCCACCTTTTGGAACCTGATTCGACAGTACACTTTCGTGCCATTTGGTCAGTGATATCGACGCCAAATTTCGCGTTATTATAAAAAGACACAGTTTCGGGTTAGTTTTATCAATTTTTACGTGTTTGCGTTTTGTACTTAGTACAAGTACCTTCTTATTCGGTTTACTCTTGTAAACTGTAAGTGTACATCCATTTGATTCGTACTTGTTTCTACGTATTGTTTCAAGCAACGAAGTATTTTTAGATAGTAATTTGAACTGCAGAGGAAAACTGGTGACGAAATTGTCCGCTATCGTTTTATCTTTCATAGTATATGCTTGTACAAGTTTCAGTACAACAAATTCACTTAGTGGGATTGACGAATCTCGAGCCTCATCTTTTCCTAAGTAAGGAAAGCCACTTATTACATATTTAGTTTCAACGGCAGATGCCAGCCAAAATTTTATGCCAAATTTCTGAGTTTTGTTTGGCATATATCGCGTGAATTTGCATTTGGCCTTGGTTGAAAGGAGTTGCTCATCCACCGTAATACAAGCTTCCGATTGCAAGCAATTTTGGCTATTTTCGATAAATTTGTTCTAAACGGTTGAACCTAAATCCCGAATAAACATTGCAATACTTAGCTATTGTTGCAGCCGTCCCTATGTCACTTGATCGCATAAAAACATGTCCAGTTTGCATGCACCAGTCATTTTGACTCGTATTGGTATAAGTGTGAATAGGAAAAAAATATATTTGTCACGAATACATATAAAATAACATAAAAATCATAAAACTGCCTCTTTAGTTATAAAAGTCACGATATCATTTTGGAAAGAAAATGTTACACACGGCAAGTACATGGAATTGAAATTGCAAAACTAGTCATTTCGACTGGTCTGGTAAATCTAGTGTTAAATTTCTGTGCAATTACATTAGTCTCTCGATAAATACTTTAATTGTCTAACATCTAAATCGCAACAGGAAACTATAGAAATCAAAATTTTGTTCTCAAAATTGTCAATTGTGACAAATTGTCACGTTTTATCCTCGCTTAATTATTCCAGCCAGCTTACGATATCGATCACGCAAAAGTTTAGATCGACAGTGACTTATGTCGCGTGGTTGATATTAAATAGAAACCAGTTCAGTTCGTGGGAAAATCGGTCGCATCGATTAAAACTCGTTTGCATTTAATAATATTAACACCGAATTATCATCGGCCCGATCATACACGTTCTATGCACCGTCTGTAC
>NW_027471318.1:0-26788 GCF_051020765.1 Lasioglossum baleicum
CGGGTTGGTAGCAACGTGACGAATCCCTTAATTAACTGGGCCTTGTACCGAATTTTTGTCTTCACGGAAAGATCCTCTTGGATTGAGTTAGTACCAACGCGACGAATGCTCTGATTAATCGGTCCTTGTGCCAAATTTTGGTTTTCGCGGAGAGATCTTCTTGAATCGAATTAATTCCAACGCGATAAGCGGCCCTTGCCTCGAATTTTGGTTTTCATGAAAAGATCCTCCTGGATCGAGTTGGTTCCAACACGATAAGCGGCCCTTGTACCGAATTGTGGTTTAGCAGAAGAATCCTTCTGGATCGATTTGGTAACAACGTGGCGAATCTTTTAATTAACCGAACCTTGTGCCGAAGTTTGGTTTTCGCGGAAAAACCCTCCTGGATTGAGTTGGTACCAACGTAACGAATCCTTTAATCAAGCGGCCCTTGTGCCGAATTTTTGTTTGCACGAAGAGATCCTTCGAGATCGAGTGAGTACCATGTGACGAATCCCTTAATTAAGCGTCCCTTGTACCGAATTTTGCTTTTCGCGGAAAAATCCTTCTGGATCGAACCTAATACCAACGTGACGAATCATTAAATTAACCGATCCTTGTCCCGAATTTTGGTTTTCACGAAGAAATCCTCTTGGATCGTGTCGGTACCAACGCGACGAATCCTTTAAATAACCAGTCTTTGTTGTGAATTTTGATTTTTGAGAAGTAATCCTCCTGAATTGGGTTGATACCAACGTGACGAATCCTCTAATTAACCGATCCTTGTGCCGAATTTTCATTTTCATGGAGAGATCCTTCGAGATCGAATTGGTACTATGTGACGAATCCTTTAATTAACCGATCTTTGTGCCGAATTTTGGTTTTCGCAGAAAGATCCCTTTGGATTTTGTTGGTACCATGTGACGAATCCCTTAATTAATTGGGCCTTGTGTCGAATTTATGCTTTTCGCAGAAAGATCGTTCTGGATCGTGTCGATACCAACGGAACGAATCCTCTAATTAAATGGTCCTTGCGCCGAATTTTGGTTTTCGCGGAAAGATCCACTTGAATCAAGTTGGCACCAACGTGACGAATCTTTTAATTAACCGACACTTGTACCGAATTTTGATTTTCGCGGAAAGATCGTCCAGAATCGAGTTGGTACCAACGTGACGAATCCTTTACTGAACCCTTGTGCCGAATTTCGGTGATAATTTTTCCACGAGATGAAGACGCAAGGAACGCATCAATGCGTTGCTCGGAGTAATCGCGATTCGTCTTAGGTTCTGGAAATGGTACTTGGCTGTAGGGAGTAGGCAGTCTCCGTGCAAAAAGACGTCTGCGATGACGGAGCGAGGAAAAATGGCCGCGAAGAGTGGACAGGCTAGCCATAATTGAGGTACTTGGTGTCTCATTTTGCAGAACACTGGGGTTAGTACTCTATATTTACTTTTTGACGATTACGTTACAAGAGTCTTTAAGCTACATTCGCTTCTTGGGTGTTGTTGTAATAACATTGTTCTAATAACGGGTGTTGTTGCTTCGATTCTTGCAACTTTGAGCCTTTCTCATGTCACGATATATCTAAACTAATTACCAAAAGACTAGTTGCGTCTCCGCGTTTCTCTTGCTTCCTTTTATCGATATAAAACATGATTGGTACCTTGAGTAGCTAGTTCAGCCTTGAACTTTTCGAAAATTCTCACGTGCATCTAATCATTCTATGCATCCCGTCAGTGTCTCATCGTGGAGTGTATAAAAATACACGTAGTATCGTATTTTCAAGGATCTCGAAACGAAAAACGGTGATATAAGGGAAAGCGAGTGAAAGTGAGTGAAGACGAAAGCTCTGTTTGGGTCTGCAATATTTTGGCGATTAAAAATGTACGGTTGTCTTCAAGATGTAAGGGAGGGAGACTTCATTTTATAAAGATGAATAACGACACAATCACTATACCAAAACTTTATTTAAAACTTAAACCAATAGTCACTTTCCAATTTTAAGTTGTTATTTCTAACGTCAAACGTCAATTGTGTCTGTTCAAGTCTAACTACACGCTTGGGCCTGTGTCTAATTGTAGCTTCAATTGTCCTGGCACCCCTGCTAAGGGTGGGCCTCATCCCTCCCACAGCTAAACTATCAGGAAAAATCCTTACAAAGAAAAATTAGGAAAAACGAGAGACGATCCTTTTAAGAGAGCTGCGTTGTTTCAAAGTTTGAGAGTTACCTTTTGTTGTTGCTTTGCATCGTGATTTATAGACGTGTGTTTAGTCTGTTGGTTTATTTGTTATACAAATTTTAGTAAGTGCGATTTAATTCGAAAGAAGGACCGGAGGCACGTTCAATTTTCTTTCTTGCGTCGCAACATCACTGTTTGACCAATCACCTTTTTTGTCTCTTACATTCATATATGTAGGATCATATTTTCGAGAAAGGAATTGATTTGAATAATATTGCAACTTCCTGATGGAATACGATAATTTTATTTAATTAATTAATTAATTAATTAATTAAAGTAAAATTAATTAAGTAAAATTAATTAAAATTAATTTTCGCTACAGCGAACTTATTGATAAAATGCGATTATGAATTTACGATATATAGTTTAAGTTCGGAGGTCTATTATATAGAAAAAAGTTACAATATTTTTTCATATGGTTTCCCAATCCTACTTGTCTCTTTTGATATAGGAAACATATTTCCGATAAAATTTTCTTATAAAGATTTTTCACCCTTTTAACCTTTTGACTACTAGACGCTCGCAGTATCACAAACGTGAAATTTCTGAGCGGCTATAGGTGTCCATAGTAGTCAAAGGGTTAATATAATAACAGAAAACTCGATTAAAAATTATATACGCGTGTTCCGATTAACCGCGACCTTGCTTAACCCTCTATTCTTACATCTGACTGATTCTATCTTAAAACAGAAACTGCATTCTTCTTAAAACTGATTTAAAATTCTTACTTGAAAAACTGAACTGACAACTGACTGTCTTTGCCCTTGCACTTCTATTTAACACAGGCTTTCTTTCTCATTCACGCATTTCCCATGCATCCTTGGATAGGTCAGGTACTTCCAGACACTCGGGACGCACACCTAAACTTTCACTCGTTCCCATCATAACAGTCAGAATCGTACTCATCCCATTCCTACATATATATGTAGTCATATATTTGGTCATCCTATAGGTTCTCTCCGCGGCGCTATTTACATTTTTGGTTGGATTTTATAAAGATAAGACGTCAAACCGGTAGAATGTTAGAACGAAAGGAAGATTGCATTTTTTCTTAATATTTAAACGTTTGGGGGTCGCTTAATATGCGTGATAATTGATAACATTAACACGTTTCCGCACACTTTTAACACTAGGTTTACGGGACCCGTTAATATGGCGGATAGATTGCTCCATTTCTATAATATTACCAGATATAATTAACTTATATTAAATCTGTTAATATTGAGAGTATTTTCTAATTAAATCCATCGTTTGTTTTTTAAAGAAAATATGTGGTTTCCTTTACCCTTAAATCTAACGGGTGTTCATAGAAATAGGTAAACAAAAACCACCGATAAACCTAGTGTTAATTTGACGATCGTGCTCAGAAACACATCTTTTTTATCAATTCTTTATAATTGCCAGATGAAATGCAGTATAAGTTGTATGTCTGGAAGTGAAAATTATCATATTTGGCCATAGTTTAAAAAAGAAATCTCTCTACGGCTATAACCGTCATTTGCTCATGTTATTTTTACACTTCGTACCAACGCTGTTCCTTTGTTTATCGATTAAAATGTGCACGACGGTTATATCCGTCGTTTGCCTACATATCGTCAAAGATCGAACGACTATAGCTGTCATTTGCGGCTTCGTGTACTCGAAGACCTCTATGAAGTAGAAAAATAAAATCTGCAGGCTGTAACAAGTAGGAAGTTGAATTTTATGATCAAAACGTGTATTGCCTTGTTGCAATCGGCATGAGACTGCGATATCTGCCGATGCTGGTCTTGTGACAAGCCTTACTCCGACTTGGCTGGTTCCCAGGCTTCCTCCCTCTTCTCTCGTCCACGAATTCCACGTCGTGGAAGACAGATTAACGCGACGAGGTCTTCGTTCGTTAGAGACACTCGGACAATGGCGTTCGATACAATTAGCAAGGTAGCCGCTAACGAGGGCGCGTCGTACATCCTTCGATGGAACACGGAAACGAAAGGAAACGAGACGAGACGAAACGGTCAGACCTATTACGCGTGTCCGTGGCCTCGTCACATGTAAATTACAGTGATTAAGGTTCGCACGGTTAACGAGCCTCTGACGGAATTCACGATCGACTGCCTAATATCGTGTCGCTCGCGCTTGTCCGCCATTTCCATTTACGTATGGGCGAGTCCTTGTCCTCTTGATTGCCGGTTCGCGCGTAAATTCCGATAATTGCGGTTGTTCTACGTTTTCCAGCCCCGGTCATCCACCTTCCTTCCACCTTCTTCCCTTCGATTTATTATCAACAATACAAACGCGTCGTCGAGAGTAACTGAGAATAACAGGAATGCGATGGAGTTTGTTCTTCGGCAGGAAATGGTCTACGAAATGAAGCTACTTCGACGCGACCTATTAGGTTGGTGCATATGAAATGTCGGATTTTTAAGCGAATATATAAAACTGCATATCTTTTTTCAAAAGCTGTTTATTCAATCAAAATATGCTCCATTCGCTTCGATACACTTTTCTCAACGAGACTTTAAAGCATAGATGCCTGTCTTAAAAAAATTCTGATCTTTAGAATCGATAAACTCTGATATCGAATTTTTCAAACTGTCTTCATTTTCATACCGTTTAGCTCGTAAAAACAGTTCTGAATGTTTAAAAAAATGAAAGTCGGTTGGCGAGAGATCCGTGAATAGGCTGGGTGCTGCAAAACTTCATATTTCAATGGCTCTCGATGAAATCGGGGTAGTAACGACGAGCATACGTTCAACCGATCCAGCTTATTTCGCTCGGTTAGTTCGTGCGGTACCCACTTATCCATTTTCTTCACCTTGCCAATTTCAGAAAGATGTCGCAATATCGTTGTACGGTCAATTTTCATCCTGGTAGCATGTTCCCTCGTGGATATAGTTGGATCCGCTTCCACCAATGCCTTTGGATCATCATTTTTCACAGACGTTTTGGGTCTCCCACGCGGATCATTTTGTAGCGAAAAATCATCGAACCTAAATTTTTCAAACCAACGCTGCGCTTTTCGATCATTAACTGTATTCTCCCCAAACGCTTGGTTTATGATGCGTGCAGCTTTTGCAGCATTATTACCAAGTTTATACTCGTACAAAAAAATTATACGAATATCGTTTAGATTCATATCGGTAGAAAATTCAAATGAAATAACAAAAGGGAACACTTTCGAGAAAATCTCCTTTGTTGAAACGTGACTCTGGCAATGGACAGTACGACTATAAACGAGGTTATGCCAAAACCAAAAGTATAACGAAAACAGGAAGACAAACGTTGGCATGTAGAAAAATCCGACATTTCATATGCACCAACCTAACAGACATATGATCCTTCGAATAACGAATTATCTTCCAAAAATCGACCAAAAATTTATCGCCTATTTAATAAACGGTTCTGTGGTACTATCGTCGATGGATAATTTTCATGCGATCCATATGCATAATAGCTCAACTACCGAATTATTTCTCAAGGCTGAACCAGAAATTCCGGTATTTTCTTATCATCTGTTTAATAAGCCATTATGGTACTATCGTCGATGAGTTTTCGAGTAATTTTCATCCGATCCACACGCATGATAGCTCAACTACCGAATTATTTTCCTAGAATCAACCAGAAATTCCGGTATTTCCTTATCATCTGTTTAATAAGCCATTATAATATTATCGTTGATAGGTTCGAGTAACTTTTATCCGATCCAGATGATTTTATTAGAAGAAAATCTCTGAGATACGAATTTTTTAAAGTATTCGAACATTGATTAATCTTTCATGAAAAATGATAGAAAATCAACGGAGAAACCGGGACTAATATTGTCCGATAAATCGAGGTTGGATGTCTCGATTATTAACCTTGTTTCTTGTATGTTGTAATTTGAATGCGCATTCGTTATCGGACTATTTCCTCCTTTTCGAATCTCGGGGTCCAAGGAAGATTGAACATTCCGCATTAAGGGTGAAAGATTTTCCCGTGGAACGAGCGGCGTCTAGCTAGACAATTCGTGGTGCAAACAGTCGGCCGCGTTTAATTATGCACTTAAACGTCGTCCATCATTTTTATCGCGCGTATAATGGCCGCGCCGATATAAATGGAAGTTCGCATCGAAGCGCCATGATTGCCGAATGAACGCAGGTTCGCGCGTGTAATTGATGCGGCAACGACGTTCATAAATGTAAAACGTCAGAATGGTCGGGAAGAATCGCTGGAAGAAACTGTCGCGATGGTAGCCGGAATGGCGATGGAACGAACGGTATACGGTCGTGTTACACGAGCAAAAAGGTGATGCCGGCAAAAACATTATAGACCTGGATGTCTTTGCTTCACTGGATGAATCTTCCGAGCCTGACAGGACGTCTCAGGGATCACAATAGCCAACTGGCTGATTTTCCTTTTCTTCCTCGATCCAGTTCTCCGCACACGGGCTTCGCTATGCCACTTTGTCTTATTCTCCTTCTTCCTTTCGTTCCCTTCTTCTTTTTCGCCGCATCGCCAACGTTTTTGCCCCGTTTTTGCACAGCGCGTTATTTCCAGGTAAAAAGGTTTCTGGAACAGGGATGGAAGGAGATTGAAGATGAATTATTGCACGGGGAAATGTAGTAAATATACTCGTGTAAAATACAGCGGTCGAGGGTAATGCGAAATCAATAGTCTGGAAACAAACGGAAGTGTTTATGCCATTAACGTCAAACGTAATATTTCAAAACGGTCGCGTTACTAGGGCAAAAGTGATTACACGAAAGTAGGGCTCTGGAAAGTATTATAGCTTTTCGAAGGTTCGCAAAAATCGAAGTGTATATATTTATATATTTTGGTACGACGTAACGAGTTTAAAAGTTAAATTATAAAACAAAATACGCAGGATTGCGGATTGGGGTATAAATATTTATATAATATAGGTTTTTGTACATTACGTATCATGAACGCAGAAATGTAGTATGATAAAAATGTCGGAGAGCTTCCTCGTTGCTGGAAGATGACAAAAATGGAATACACAAAATTTGTTTATACATCTTGGTACGACGTAACGAATTTAAAAGTTAAATTATACAAAAAAATACGCAGGATTACGGAATGAGGTATAAATATTTATACAATATAGGTTATTGTACATTACGCATCATAAACGCAAAAAAGTAGTACGACAGAAGTATCGAGATGACATAAATCAAATACTCGAAATTTGTTTATACATCTTGGTACGAAGTAACGAATTTAAAAGTTAAATTAAAGAAAAAATACACGAGATTATGGAATGAGGTATAAATATTTATATAATATAAGTTATTGTACATTACATATCATGAACGCAAAGAAGTAGTATGATAGAAATGCCGAAGATCTTCCTCGTTTTTGGAAGATGACGAAAATCGAATATTCAAAATCTGTTTATACATCTTGCTACAATGTAATGAATTTAAAAGTTAAATTAAAGAAAAAATATACGAGATTATGGAACGAGGTATAAATATTTATATAATATAGGTTATTGTACATTACGTATCATGAAGTAAAGAAGTAATATGATAAAAATATCGAAGATCTTCCTCCTTGTTGGAAGATGACGAAAATCGAATACTCAGAATCTGTTTATACATCTTGGTACGACGTAACGAATTTAAAAGTTAAATTATAAAAAAGAATACCCAGGATTACGGAATGAGGTATAAATATTTATATAATATAGGTTATTGTACATTACGTATCATGAACGGAAAGAAGTAGTACGATTGAAATGTCTGTGCGAACGACGATGCGCTTCCTCGTTGTGTATTGTTGAAGCATGAAATCGTAAATGACAGTTTGACCATAAAAGGATTGTCGCGAGAAATCGGGGAGAAAATTTATTATGCAACGCAGGGACGAAATACAAACAGGAAGTTAGTAACTAGCGTTTCGCGTTCAAAGCGAGCATGTGGTACCAGGGAAATAACACAATTATCATAACAGCGAGAGTACCGTAGCAACTCTAAGTAAACCAAATAATAACCGAAGCTTAATAGTGATATAACGATTTATAGCATTGCTCTACACTTCTGTTTAACCCTGAAGAGACTATTTACACGTAACTTCTAATATTCGTAATAATCGTTGTAAATAATCGTGATACGGTGAAAAATAATCGAGTTAATAAAATAAAATAAAAAATAATCGAGTTAATAAAATAAAATAAAAAGTAATCGAGTTAATAAAATGAAATAAAAAATAATCGAGTTAATAAACTAAAATAAAAAATAATTGAGTTAATAAAATAAAATAAAAAATAATCGAGCTAATAAAATAAAATAAAAAATAATCGAGTTAATAAAATAAAATAAAAAATAATCGAGCTAATAAAATAAAATAAAAAATAATCGAGTTAATAAAATAAAATAAAAAATAATCGAGTTAATAAAATAAAATAAAAAATAATCGAGTTAATAAACGAAGCGAACTCTCATTGTCAGTGGATCATAATAAATCAATATACCGTACTGATTACGTTTCTGAATGGTTTTAGGTCATCCCATAAGTTTATTCTGCGACGCTACTTACATTTTTCGTCGCATTTTATAAACTATACCGATGGGATATCATCTTTGCTAAAGAAATAAAAAAAAATAGAATAACAAAAGGGTGATTACATTTTTTCTTAATATTTCAAGGTTTATTCGACATCTAATTCTAAATAGTAAAAATAAAAACCGGCACAAACTTATAGGACGATAACGTCTTTGCCAAAGAAATAAAAAGAAATAGAATAACAAGAGGGTGATTACATTTTTTCTTAATATTTCAAGGTTTATTCGACATCTAATTCTGAATAGTAAAAAGAATAACTGGCACGAACTTATGGGACGATTTAATAATTGAAGTTTCCTCAGAATCTTGTAGAACTTTATAATATAGATAGCTAAAAAGTATACTATACAGAGTATATAATACAGATTATTTTTATGAGGCATTTAAGTTACATAAATATAATAGTGAGAAGTATAGAAAGGTTCATGAAATGGAATTTTTATTAGAATTTTAGTGATATTTATTCTAATTAATTTAACACCTTGGATACGATTGACTAATTTTGGATAATACAGAAAAATGTTTGTTTATTTATTCAATAGCGTACAGAGATAAATCGAATTGCAATATAAAATATTATAATTGGGGAAATTCATAGGAGTTACGATAGGTTATATATTATTATATAATAGAAATATACGAAGTAAAAACGAAAAATTAGAATGAAACGAAATCGCATTAAAACGATAATATGCACGTTATTATTAATATGAAAATTACTGATCGGTAATCTAGGGAAAAGGGAATAAGAATTATATTATAGTCGTTCGGAAAGTCATTTCGTTTTTTTCCCAACAGAGGAAAAATTATGTTTCTACTATATTTTTAACACTATACCTACCACGGTCAAAATGACCGGTAAATGGAGAAGAAGTAGAAGTTTTGAAATATAGGTATATTAATAATTATTAAAATAATACGTACATTCAAAGAAAAATCTCAAATACGAATAATTAGGATAATAACGTTGAGTTTTTAATAAAAGTTTAAAAAACGGTGACTTAGACCATGGTAGGTTTAGTGTTAATACATTTTTTATTATATTTTATCTAATTATATTTTTCACAGTCAACTTCACACTGCAGCCGCATAAAATAAAAAAAAAACGAAATGACTTTCCGAACGACTCGATACCATATTACAGCCAAATATACGCAAAACGGTATATACACACGTTCCACGCCGTATCGAAATATTTTCAATTATAACAAACATTCTTTCCGCGTTACACGGAAGAATCATCGAACGATCAGCAAACAACGAACGAGAACCATTTAAATCGTCGTGTCATCTTTCACCGTTAAAAAACGCAGCCGACAATCATCCGGCGCAAACAAACAAATAGCATAAAATTCAGGCCATATAGCTCTTTCATTCACGCTCTAAACTCACGGTCGGACAGTGCGAGAAACGGTATCTATAATTGTTTGGAACGGTGTGCATCGGCCTGCGCTGTAGGAAGAAAATGGTTCGATGGAACGAGCAACAAAACGGAATGATCGGTACGCATCGTGACTGTATAAAATTTTACCATGAAATTGCCACGGATCCTCTCGGCATTCCTGACACACATTACCATGAATCGATCGCGTGTCCCGAAGCGTGCACCGGAATACGTCCGAGCCTCTCGAGAGGATCTCCAGGCCTCTCGATCACGACCTACATATTCCGTGTTTATAATGTTCGCCTCGCGAAAGTTGTTCAACGACTCTTTCGAATTTCTTTTTTACCCTGAAACTTCCTACTCGCGCGTGTGATACATAAATCAAACGGTTTCTCGCTGTATCACGGGGATACGAAGAGGATCCGAAGAGGATCCGTCCAGCGTCCTTCGCCGAAACGAAAGTAGACCTTTGTCTCGAGGTGATACATCGTGTAAATTATTTTTCCATCGTGGTTCTGGGTCGTTGGAATCGTTATTGGAGAGAATTGGAACGATTAGAAGCGACGTTCGAGGATTTTCATATTAAATTTCGTCATTGTGTAATAATATTTCTTAATATTTCCGGTAATATTGCGAGGATTATATTATTAGCGTAGTTATTGACATTATTGATCATCTGTGTCATTAATTTTTTTTATTTTAACGTAGATTCTGCATTTGACATTCTAGGACGCTTAGAATCGTCATCCAAGACGTTTCATATTAAATTTCGCATTGGTGTACTTAATACTTCCGTTAATGTTACGAGGATTATTTTATTAGCGTAGTATTAATATTATTGATCATCTGTGTCATTAATTTTTTTAATTTTGACGTACATTCTGCATTTGACATTCTAGAACGCTTAGAATCGTTACCCAAGACGTTCTATAATAAATTTCGCGTTGGTGTACCCAATATTTCCTTTAATATTACGAGAATTATATTATCAGTGTAATATTGATATTATTGGTCATTTGTGTCATTAAGTTTTTTAATTCTAACGTAGATTCTGCATTCGACATTCTAGGACGCTTAGAATCGTTACCCAAGACGTTCCATATTAAATTTCGCGTTGGTGTACCTAATACTTCCGTTAATAATACGAGGAATATTCTATTAACTCAGTGTTAATATTATTAGTTATCTGTAATTTTTAAAATTTTAACGTAAATTCTGCATTCGACATTCCCAGTTTCGTACCTCGATTCCTCGATTTTTTGATCTGTTAGGAGCTTACACAATAAATTCCATGTTGAGTTTATTAATCAGCGTTGATACCGATTTAATGTGTTTCAATTACTAAACGTGTTGATATAAATTACCAAAAATCGAATTCTCACGTCAAACAAATCCACGACTAATTTCTAAACGTAACAATTCCATACCTCTCCCTGCAATCTATCCTATCAAGATACAATAAAAATCCACAAACAAGGTACCATCTCTCACCTAAAAAGAAGACCTGAAAAGAGAGCCTATCAGAGTGTAACGATAAAAATCACGAGACACTGACTAATTCCATGAGATCTTAGAAGGGAATCTTCAAGCTGGTAGATTTTCAATTTCTCACTTTCCCATCCTTTACGCATTCCGCGTTAAACCACAATCTCTCATCTCGCGCCGCTTGCCTGGGTAAATTATACGAAGGAGAGACACCTGGAGAAAAATGATGAAAAAGGAGATCACCTAGGAAGAATGTCAGGCGTTACTAGGCGTCGTTTCCGGTCACTGTTACTTTCCTCGATCCCCGGCGATCCCGTGGACCGATTTCGCGTGCATACGATCCATCCGGTGGATGGAAAGCCGGAAATGGCGGTGATCTGCCTCGAGAGGCGGCCACCTCCGGCAGAGATGAAAAGTCCGGGCAGTCCTGCCAGCCGTCACGAGCAATTAGAGCGCAAGATCGTCTGGGGAGAGAGAAGCGTTTGGTTGCGTTCCGCGAGCCGCGGCTCGCTTTCCCAAGTTCTGGGTCACCGGGTCTCCTGTTCGTCGACTCGGACCAAAACAGGAGTAAGAGGCCGTCAGGCCGGTCTCCGCGACTCCCAGACACCGATCCGCCTGGTATGCCTCTTTTTTCCCTTACCGGCTACCTTTTCACCCATTGACATCCTTTTATGACCCTTTCGCGCCCCGCCAATTTATCCCCTCGCGCCTCTCTCCTTTTTTCTCGTGCACATCGCTTTTTCCTCCGTCGCAAATTTTTGTATTTTAATAATACAGAAGCGATTCCCGCTTTTGTGGAGTGTAGTCAATTTCGAATTTCGAATTTTGTGAGATGGATAAGTTCACTGATTCGCATCCTTTTATGAACCTTTCGCAGCGGTAATTTATCTCCTCGCCACCTCTCTCCCATTTCCTAGCCACCTCGATTTTCCCTTCCGTCGCAAATTTCTGTATTTTACTAAATACAGAAGCGATTCCCGCTTTTGTGGAGTGTAGTCCAATTTCGAATTTCGAATTTTGTGAGAAGGATAAGTTCTCACTGATTCGCATCCTTTTATGAACCTTTCGCAGCGGTAATTTATCTCCTCGCGACTCTCTCCTCTTTTCTCGTGCACATCGCTTTTTCCTTCCGTCGCAAATTTCTGTATTTTGCCAGATACAGAAGCGATTTCCAACTTTTATTGAATTTCGAATTTCGAAGTTTGCAAGAAGGATACGTTCTCACTGATTCGCATCCTTTTATGAACTTTTCGCAGCGGTAATTTATCTCCTCGCGTCTCTCTTGTCTTTTCCCGTCCACATCGCTTTTTCCCTCTGTCGCAAAATTTCTGTATTTTACTAAATACAGAAGCGATTCCCGCTTTTGTGGAGTGTAGTCAATTTCGAATTTCGAATTTTGTGAGAAGGATATGTTCTCACTGATTCGCATCCTTTTATGAACCTTTCGCAGCGGTAATTTATCTCCTCGCGTCTCTCTTGTCTTTTCTCGTGCACATCGCTTTTTCCCTCTGTCGCAAAATTTCTGTATTTTACTAAATACAGAAGCGATTCCCGCTTTTGTGGAGTGTAGTCCAATTTCGAATTTCGAATTTTGTGAGAAGGATATGTTCTCACTGATTCGCATCCTTTTATGAACCTTTCGCAGCGGTAATTTATCTCCTCGCACCTCTCTCCCATTTTCTTAGCCACCTCGATTTTCCCTTCCGTCGCAAATTTCTGTATTTTAATAAATACAGAAGCGATTCCCGCTTTTGTGGAGTGTAGTCCAATTTCGAATTTCGAATTTTGTGAGAAGGATAAGTTCTCACTGATTCGCATCCTTTTATGAACCTTTCGCAGCGGTAATTTATCCCCTCGGGCCTCTCTCTCCTTTTCTCGTGCACATCGCTTTTTCCTTCCGTCGCAATTTCTGTATTTTGCCAGATACAGAAGCGATTCCCAACTTTTATTGAATTTCGAATTTCGAATTTTGTGAGAAGGATAAGTTCTCACTGATTCGCATCCTTTTATGAACCTTTCGCAGCGGTAATTTATCTCCTCGCGTCTCTCTTGTCTTTTCCCGTCCACATCGCTTTTTCCTTCTGTCGCAAATTTCTGTATTTTGCTAAATACAGAAGCGATTCCCGCTTTTGTGGAGTGTAGTCCAATTTCGAATTCGAATTTTGCGAGATGGATAAGTTCTCACTGATTCGCATCCTTTTATGAACCTTTCGCAGCGGTAATTTATCTCCTCGCGTCTCTCTTGTCTTTTCCCGTCCACATCGCTTTTTCCTTCTGTCGCAAATTTCTGTATTTTGCTAAATACAGAAGCGATTCCCGCTTTTGTGGAGTGTAGTCCAATTTCGAATTTCGAATTTTGTGAGATGGATAAGTTCTCACTGATTCGCATCCTTTTATGAACCTTTCGCAGCGGTAATTTATCTCCTCGCGTCTCTCTTGTCTTTTCTCGTGCACATCGCTTTTTCCCTCCGTCGCAAATTTCTGTATTTTAATAAATACAGAAGCGATTCCCGCTTTTGTGGAGTGTAGTCCAATTTCGAATTTCGAATTTTGTGAGATGGATATGTTCTCACTGATTCGCATCCTTTTATGAACCTTTCGCAGCGGTAATTTATCTCCTCGCGACTCTCTCCTCTTTTCTCGTGCACATCGCTTTTTCCTTCCGTCGCAAATTTCTGTATTTTGCCAGATACAGAAGCGATTCCCCTCTTTTATCAAACGTGGCCCAATTTCGAATTTGAAATTTCAAATTTCAAATTTCGAATTTCGAATTTCGAAGTTTGCGAGAAGAAGGATAGATTCTCACTGATTCGTATTTTTTTATGACTCTTTCGCAGTGGTAATTTATCTCCTCGCACCTCTCTCTCCCATTTTCTTAGCCACCTCGATTTTCCCTTCCGTCGCAAATTTCTGTATTTTACTAAATACAGAAGCGATTCCCAACTCTTATCGAATTTAGAATTTCGAAGTTTGCGAGAAGGATACGTTCTCACTGATTCGCATCCTTTGATGACCCTTTCGCAGCGATAATTCATCTCCTCGCGCCTCTCTCCTCTTTTCTCGTGCACATCGCTTTTTCCTTCTGTCGCAAATTTCTGTATTTTGCCAGATACAAAAACGATCCGCACTCCTGTCAAGTGTAGTCGAATTTTGAATTTTGCGAGAAGGAGGATACATTCCCACTGATTCGCATCATTTTATGACCCATTCGCGTCTCTCTCCCCTTTTCTGATCCACCTCGCCTTATCCTTCCGTCGGAAAATTTCTGCAATTTTCTAGATACAGAAGCGATTCTCCGGACTTATCGAACGTAGTCAAATTTTGAATTCGAATTTCGAATTTTGCTAGAAAATTCCCTTTAATTCTCATCCTTCTGTGACCCTATCGCGCCTATTTCCCGTTTTCTGTTCCAGCTCGCTTTTTCCTTCCATCGCGTCTCGCTTTTACCAGATTTTCCACTTTTGTCGAATGTAGTCCAATTTCGAATTTTGAATTTTACGAGAGGAAGGATACATTCCCACTAATTCGCATCGTTGTATGTCTCTTTCCTTTCGCCACGACGATTTACGTCTTGATATGCTCGTGTTCATCCTCTCTGCTTAGTATTTCGCGAGGTGAAAGATCAATTTGAAACTTTTTTCTCTACCGTCCTACTTTACCAACCGAGCTTCCTACCTTACGACATGACAACAAACTTTGTCGATTAAAAATCGGTGATTTTCCGCATCTGCTCGAACAATCGGCTCGAAATATTCAGGATGATATAAACGAATCACGGATTATCGATGACGTCTTCTCTTTACCGTTCTACTTTAACGACCGAGCTTTCTACTTTACCGATGTAATAGAAGAAAATTTTATTAGAAATCGGAGGATTTTACGATATTCGCTCAAACAATTTTCTCGAAATTACTTTTTCCCCACCGTCGACTTAAAGAGAACGCTCTCGTTTTCACCACGTGTCAATTTCGTAATGGAGAAATGTTCATTTGCAACGTTATCAATCTTTGTTGGCCGAAGTTGTATTAGAATCGCGCAAATTCATCATTCATCCTGTTATAAATCTAGCAGACCGCGTTTGGTAGCCTGGTAACTCTATATTTCTTGGCGCACACGAGAGATATATCAGAAGTTTATTAAGCCACATCACTTCCATATCAATTTTCGTATCAGATCGTGTCACGTTGAAAGGATGTAATGACCAGAATAAGTCGTAGATCACGCTCTCCAATTTCTCATATCGTTCGGAGATAAATGTACTATACGAAGGATTTTTCCTTTATCCGGATAATAAGAAATATATTATATTCAGCGAATTTAACTGCGTGAAATCGAATTTCCATGAATTTCAACGTTCCTGCTTTTAATATTCCTCGAAGTTCCGAAAGCGAAAATACGAAGAAGCGAAGAAAGTAAAAAGGAAAGAGGAAATTCGACTTGCAAATATGCTCTGGAAATCCGCAACTTTCCTGCAGCAACAAGATCATCGATCCTACGTAAAAGTTAAACAAGCGCGTGCATACCATAAGAATGCTTGCATATTGTCGGCGATGGGCTTTCTCGCTGTTTGTTTGAAGTTTCTCTAAGATAAACAACCTGTTTTCTGAGCCCAGTTTGCAAAGTGTTCCTGCGAGAATTTCTGCGTGTTTCTCGTCTGAAGGAGAGATGAATTTTAAAAGTTGAAGAAGCAGTCTTTTCTTGATTATTCATCGAATATTTCAATAGAGAAATTTCTAATATTTGCACAAAGTACTTTTTACAGGCTATTTTGCAAGGAAAATTCAATGGTATAGGTTATATAATTTATAAAGGAAAGTTTCGATACCTTATTAAAACTTTACTGACAACGTGATCGATCATTCTGAATCTATATTTAAAAAGAATCATACCAACATTATTTATTATGCAATAATCTTTTGAAATTAATAATCGTAATTAATATAACTTTTCGAAACTCATTGTCAGTTTCCGAAACGAAACACTTCACTTATTATAAATTTTGTTTTATTAGATATTTTCTATTCTATTATAACGTCATCTTAGTTTCTGTTACACCACTCGTTAGAGAACACCCAGCATGCAATTTTTCGATCCAAATTTGCACAGAATGGTGGAACAATCCATCGGAAAATTCATAAATTCGATCTCGGGACAGAAAATTCGACGAGTCCTTTAAGTTTTCAAAACTCATTGTGAGTTTCCTAAACGAAATAATCCACTTATTAAAAAATGTTGTTTTATCAGGTATTTTCTATTCTTTTATAATGTCATCATAGTTTCTGTTACACCATTCGTTAGAAAATATTATGTCACTCAATTTTTTGATTCAAACTCGCATGGAATGGTGCAACAATCCTTGGAAAAATTCAAATATTCAAAAATTTGACGGAAAATTCAGCGAATCCTTTTAACTTTTCGAAACTCACTGTCAGTTTCCTAAACGAAACAATTCACTAACTAAAAAATCTCATTTTATTATGTATTTCTATTCGTTCAGTGAAATATCGTAAAGTCATCTTAGTTTCTATTACACCACTCGTTAGAAAAACATCCCGTCACTCGATTTCTCGATCCAAGCTCTCAGAAAATGGTGCAAAAATCCTTGGAAAAATTCAAAAATTCAAAAATTTGATGGAAAATTCAGCTAATCCTTTTAACTTTTCGAAACTCACTGTCAGTTTCCTAAACGAAACAATTCACTAACTAAAAAATCTCATTTTATTATGTATTTTCTATTCGTTCAGTGAAATATCGTAAAGTCATCTTAGTTTCTATTACACCACTCGTTAGAAAACACCCCGTCACTCAATTTTTCGATCCAAGCTCTCAGAAAATGGTGCAAAAATCCTTGGAAAAATTCAAAAATTCAAAAATTTGACGGAAAATTCAGCGAAATCCTTTTAACTTTTCGAAACTCACTGTCAGTTTCCTAAACGAAACAATTCACTAACCAAAAAAATCTCATTTTATTACGTATTTTCTATTCGTTCAGTGAAATATCGTAAAGTCATCTTAGTTTCTATTAAACCACTCGTTAGAAAACATCCCGTCACTCGATTTTTCGATCCAAGCTCTCAGAAAATGGTGCAAAAATCGTTGGAAAAATTCAAAAATTCGGCACGTTCTTCGGTCGCGGGATGAAAAGACACTTCCGGTCATGGACTGCAGACGCGAAGAAGAGGAAACGCATCGTAAAACGTGATTGCCAGCTGCGTGGCCGGTATTGTTAACGCCCTGACGATTTTCTCTGCTCGGTCCAATGATTACCGTTCCTCCTTTCTCCCTCGGCTGGAACAATGACCGTTTCCTCTTTTTCGATTTCTGTCGCTTTGAATCCGCGCGCGCCTGTACGCGCCCGCGCCGGCGCAAAAGGGACTTCCGTCGGTGTTATGGAAATTCGCGCGCGCTTTGCATGTCTCCAGCCGACACCTGATTAGCATTGAACGAGAACAATACGAACGGCAGTGGCCATTTTCGCGGTTCGTTCTTTCCAACGCGTTCCTTTCAATTGACCAGCCCTCTCGATTAAATTGTTTAATTCCTCTTCTTCCGGTTCCCGCCTTCCACCTCGAGTTTTCCACGGTTTCCGGCGAATTTCTACAATCTGTGTTCGTTGTACGATTCCCGTGGATTCATTGATTCATTGATTCAAATTTCGCATGCGAAGATTCCTTAACACTTTGACTGCCCACGCTGAAATCATACGTTTCGCCCAGGACGCCACGGAATTATTTTTATTATTCAAAGCATATAATGGCAAAATAATAAGAATCGATGTTAAAAGGCAATATTTTTATCAAATGGTGCGTTTCTCTTACTGGTGGTCACGGGTGACCACCGTGGCGCCTTAGTAACGGTTCGACGAAGATTACGCCACGAATTGCAAAAAAAAAGAAGGACGAGCGTACCTGGAACGAAAATTTGCAGGGAATGTTAGAAAAAAATTCCAAACTATTTGGGTGAAAAATTGCTAAAAATAAGACCAAGAAGGTGACCACTTATTGTCCGGATGTATTGGTGCGCCGCATTTATGTTTCGAGTGCTTTAACAAAGTGCACCGTTAGATGCAAGATTTATTCTAACATTTTGTTATTCTTTATTGTTCTAATAAAAAATTTTAATCGTTCGATAGGGCACATTTTATTTCAATGTATCTTCTATACATCGGCCATATTCAAACACGCTAACTCTCGATTTTCATTTAGTTTTTTACAATTGCAAAAAGTTGAAAGGCTCCGGTCACCCATGACCACCGTGGCGTCACGGGAGAAACCGTTGCCGGTCATCAAATTGCCACGGCAATTTTTGAAGATTTTCCATTCAGGCCTCGTGGTGCGTATACGACCCACACTTTAAAGATTAAAAAAAGGCGTTTAAGACGTATACCTTACACTTTTTCAATACTACAAAGTTATAATTAGCAGGGAAAAAATATAAATTTTAATATGCATTAGACAACAAAGCAATAAATTGAATTTTTAAGGAATTATTTTAACAAACACAAGGTCGAACACTTCAAGCTCCTACATAACCATTTTAATAAAGTCTAAATGCATAAAAAATAAAGCATTTTACTTCAAATATGTTTAATATTATTACTTACAAATCTATTTACAATTATAAAGGCATATTGCGGTGAACCTTGTTGAAATATGGCAGACATAAATGAGACTTGTCTGGACAACCATCGCAAAATGTTACAACTTTTATAGTACAATTACTTTTTTTGCCGATTTTGAGCCAAACTTTTTAACATTAATTTCATAGCAAATTTTGCAGCGTTTTCTAGCTAAATCAAATTTACCCTCCTTTTTTTTAATTTCATGACGAACTCTTTTTGAACAAGAAATGACTCACGCTACGATAAACGCTGTATACATGATGCGAAGTTGTCTATATTTGACTCTACAACAAATTTTTTAAGAATTCTTTGTTTTCCAATGAGAATTACAAATGGCCTGAACGGAAAATTTATAAACTATATCGATGATTAACGTCTTTGTCAACGAAATAGAAAGAAGTCGTAGAACAAAAGGGCGACTAAATTTTTTCTTAATATTTAAAGGTTTATTCGACGTATAATTTTAAATGGTAAAAGTAAAAACCGGAACGAATTTATGGGACGACCTAATATTAAAATCACTTCTTAAATATTAAATCAAGACTTTTAGTTTTACAACTGGCAATTAGAAATTTAAAATTTCCGCATCTCGTGACTGCGAATTTATACGCTTTACCTCTCGTATCTGAAAATTTGCAAATTATGTACCATTTAATTAGGAATTTATAAATCTTAAATATACAGTGTGATAATTCTGTCTTGAATCTTACGTTTAATTAAATAATTCTGTAATTAATTCAACTAAATTCATTTCTCCGGATTCTTCGCGTCTCTGTTACTCTTAATTTCATCCTGTATTATTTATAGAATTCCTGTCGGTTTTAGAATTGTAAGATTCTTAGAATATCGGATTTATAGTTTCCTTATTTCCAAAGATATACGCCAGAAGGTTGTTCGGGTCTTTAAAGAAGTAATGGTGCAAAACATCGGAAGAATAGGTGGGTTTTAATGAAATTCTGTTTTATCTCATCCTAATTAGTTCTTTGAATCAAGGAAGTGGCCATTTTCACTCGTGCTGGCTATAACTTGACACTTAACTCGCATGCTACTCTTCTCTTCGTTTCTTTCGCGTCGTAAAAATTTATGCGTTGAAAAAGTTCTCGAAGAATCTCGATATTACAAGAAATAATAGCTTATTGATCGAAGGAACGAGAAAGTTTTGATAAACTTTTATAATCTAATCGATCTTGGTTATTTGCATGACGTGACAAAGGTTTTGGCATGTCGCCTAACTCGCGTGAGTTTTTCTTTTTATTTCTTTTTATTTCTGCATCGAGTAATTAGTGACTGTAAAACGAGTATGTTTTATTTGAAATATTATCTCTTTTACCGATTATCGAGTTTGTCGTGAAACGTCATTGTCGATGCTGTTTTATAGCCTTTCTCTTGATTCGTTCTCCAAACATAGATATCAACCTTGAATCCGATAAACTAAGGTATCCCAATATTCGCACCGGTTTCTTCGTATAACTCTAAAGTAATTCTCACCGGCCTTTACGATGCGTTTCTCGAGATTATAATCATAAAAATGTCACGATGATTGATGACGTTGAGTAAGCAAGTTGTGATAAATTGTATTATAACGCATCTTAATATCCAACATCCGTTCTGTTCTAACCGCAGTATAGGTCGAGACACGAATAATTTTCTATTTTAGAAAAATTAAATGCGTAACTTTGGAGAAATTGAATTTCGTAGGTATTATAATTTCGATATAGTTTATTTCGAATTTTAGGAAAATTAAATTTGGATAGGCGCGTTAAAGAAATTTTGCATTTGATGGAAAATTGGTATACGAGAGTTTTTGAGATCATTTATTACAAATTTGGACTCGGAATTATATTCTCTGATTATGAATTCGGAATTTTCAAAAATAAAATAGCGATAACGGAATGGAAGACAGAGTTCTTAAGAAAAATATTGCGTTCGCTTAAAATTTGTTATTCGAGGGTTTTCGAGGTCTCTGATTACAAATTCGGAGCTGAAATTTTAAAAAGTAAAATAACGATTACAGAATTGAAGGCAAAAATGTTTTAAAAAAAATATTGCGTTCGGTTAAAATTTGGTATCCGTGAGTTTTTGAGGTTTCTGATTAAAAATTCGGAGTTGAAATTTTAAAAAGTAAAATAGCGATTACAGAATTGAAGGCAAAGATGTTTTAAAAAAATATTGTGTTCGGTTAAAATTTGGTATCCAAGGGGTTTCCAAGTCTCTGATTACAAATTCGGAATTTTCAAAAATAAAATAGCAACTGCAGAATAAAAGACAGAGGGGTTAAAAATTATTGCGTTCGGTTAAAATTTGATATCCGCGGGTTTTCGAGGTCTCTGATTACGAATTCTGAATTTAAAAAAATAAAATAGCGATTTTAGAATAGAAGACAGAGGCGTTTAAATACAATATTGCATTCGGTTAAAATTTGGAATCGGGAGGTTATCGAGATCTCTGGTTACGGAATTAAAAAAAAAATAAAATAGCGACTACGTATTGAAAGTAAATTTGGTATCCGAGAGTTTTCGAGGTCTCTGATTACGAAATTAAAAAAAATAAAATAGGTACTACAAGGTGGAAGACAGAGGCCTTAAAAAAAAATATTGCGTTCGGTTAAAATTTGGTATCCGCGAATTTTCGCGGTCTCTGATTACAGAATTAAGAAAAATAAAACAGCGACTATAGAATTGAAGGTAAATTTGGTATCCGAGGATTATCGAGGTCTCTGATTACGAAATTAAAAAAATAAAATAGGTACTACAAGGTGGAAGACAGAGGCCTTAAAAAAAAATATTGCGTTCGGTTAAAATTTGGTATCGCGAATTTTCGCGTCTCTGATTACAGAATTAGAAAAAATAAAACAGCGACTTAGAACTGAATGTAAATTTGGTATCCGAGGATTTTCGAGGTCTTTGATTACGAAATTAAAAAAATAAAATAGCGACTCTAGAATAGAGACGGAGGCGTTTGAAAATCAATTTACTGTAAGTGTTAAAAATTGGTATCTGAGGGTTTTTGAGGCCTCTGATTACGGAATTTAAAAAAAAAAAAAGATAAAATAGCAACTCCAGTATAGAAGACAGAGTCGTTTAAAAACAATCTTACGTTTAGTTAAAATTTGAATCGGAGGGTTTCTCGAGATGCCTGATTAGGAAAACGCGTAGAAACGCGGTGCGTCGCGTCGCGGCGCGGCGCAGCGTGGCAAGGTGATGCATCGTCTGGTAAAAACTCCGTATCTAATTAAAGTTCATTGCTCGTCTAGAGACGGTGGCTGACCTCTGGCATCGATCGGTGCCGTGGTTCGACCTTAATCGTGACAGGAAGTTTCGTGACCGATACAGATACGGATTCAGCGTGGAGATAGGTCCGTGGCATGCTCGGCGCACGGCGTGGGCGTCGAATCTTCGTTCGCGTCATTCATGGCTCGAGCAGCGGGTTTCCAGGCTGGAAAAAGTCCCATGGTACACGTACCGATCCCTGATTATTCATCATCACGATCGGAATAACGTCCTCGTAAATCTCTTCCTTCGACTGTCTTCATTGGAAGGTTCAAGGTGTTCCGAGAATAGAACCACCTCCAGTTGTGGGATCGCCGAGAGAATTATCGATCCTGATCGAGATCCAGGATAATTGCTTTAACCATCCTACTATCCTCGTCGAGGAAGAACGATCCTTGCCATGATAAACGTTCAGTTTCGAGGATACAACGTTCTACAGTGTTTCAACGAGAGTTCTCCTCTCTCACAGAGGTTCGATATCCACTTTCAACTATCGTATACAACTTCCAACATCTTTTGGAAACTTTACACCAGTCACTTCTCAGATCTATTATCTAGTGGCACGTGTAAAATAATTGTTAACGCTAAACGTTTCAAAATTTACTTCAAAATTGTACGTTTATTGTTATTTCTTTCACTAGTTGGATTTTTTCTAAATTCTTGTATCATTTGATTATTCAATTTCTCGCTTTTCGTTTTTCTATTAGGTTACCTTTTATAGCGATAATTCCTTGCGCACTAGTAAATCCACTTTCAACTATCGCATACAGCTTCCACATCTTTTAGAAACTTTACACAGTCACTTCTCAGATCTATTATCTAGTGGCACGTGTAAAGTAATTGTTCAAAATTGTACGTTCGTTTTATTTCTTTCGCTCGTTCGACTTTTTCGAAATTCTTGTGTCATATGATTATTCAATTTCTCGCGTTTTCGTTTTTATCCTAGGTTATCTTTTATAGCGAAAAGTTCTTTGTGTTCTAGTAATTATATAGTAATTATTACAACGTTCTATAGTGTTTTAACGCAAGTTGTCCTCTCTCACAGAGGTTCGATATCCACTTTCAACTATCCTATACAACTTGCAACATCTTTAGAAACTATACACCAGTCACTTCTCAGATCTATTATCTAGTGGCACGTGTAAAGTAATTGTTCAAAATTGTACGTTCGTTTTATTTCTTTCGCTCGTTCGACTTTTCGAAATTCTTGTGTCATATGATTATTCAAATTCTCGCGTTTCGTTTTTCTGCGAGCTTATCTTTTATAGAGAAAAATTCTTTGCGCGCTAGTAATTATTACAACGTTCTACAGAGTTTCAACGCGAGTTCTCCTCTCTCACACAAGATCAATATCCACTTTCAACTATCTATACAACTTCCAACATCTTTTAGAAACTGTACACCAGTCACTTCTTAGATCTATTATCTAGTGGCACGTGAAAATAATTGTTAACGCTAAACGTTTCAAAATTTACTTCAAAATTGTACGTTTATTGTTATTTCTTCCACTCGTTCGACTTTTTCTGAATTGTTGTATGATCTGATTATTCAATTTCACGCTTTTCGTTTTTATTTTAGGTTACCTTTTATAGTGAAAATTCTTTGCGCACTAGTAATCCACTTTCAACTATCGCATACAGTTTCCAACATCTTTTAGAAACTGTACATCAGTCACTTCTAAGTCTATTATTTCGTGGCACGTGTAGAGTAATTGTTAACGCTAAACATTTCAAAATTTACTTCAAAATTGTACGTTTATTGTATTTCTTCCACTCGTTAGACTTTTTCTAAATTCTTGTATATCTGATTATTTAATTTCTCGCTTTTCGTTTTTCTCCCAGCTTATCCTTTATAGCGAAAAATTTTTTGCGCACTAGTAATTATATAGTAATTATTACAACGTTCTATAGAGTTTCTGCACGAGTTCTCCTCTCTCACAGAGGATCAATATTCACTTTCAACTATCGAATACAGCTTCCAACATATTTTAGAAACCAGTTACTTCTCAGATAAATTATCACGTGGCACGTGTAAAGTAACTGTTCAAAATTTACTTGAAAATTGTAAATTCGTTTTATTTCTTTCGCTTGTTCGACTTTTTCTGAACTCTTGAATCATCTGATATTCAATTTCTCGCGTTTCGTTTTATCCTAGCTTATCCTTTATAGCGAAAAATTCTTTAATCATTAATAATTATATAGTAATTATATAAGAATAGGTAGGTGCAAAAGATCGGTACTTTTAGTGTTAAAGTTTGGCGATAAACGGAGAAAATAACGAGATATCAGGTATCTTTTACTTATTTCCAGAACTTATTTTTCCATATTAACGTGTGTTTATGTAGATTATATTTTTTCCGAACGAAAAATTAATTAATTTCCAATAAGGAAAAGGAAGTAATAACAAGTTTCGTTTACTTAATAATCAAAGAAGAAGAGATCAACAGTCGTATACTGTACGTTTCAAAATTCCAACAGTGCATTTGGAACTTTTGCCTGTACTAGAGTTAAAAAATCACTGTTTTAACGATAAAATATTCGCGTAAATAAAAAGTAGAATTGCTCGTAAGACAATCTTCTACAAGTTGGTGCTCGATTAACCTGCGGATGTAATCACGAAAAACGTGATCCATTTAAAAATCAGCAAGTCAAATCTGGATTGCTCGTTCTTCATCTTCCTCCGGAGAAGGAAGATCGAATTGGTGTGACTCCTATTAGCGAGGAGGAAACTGGTAAAACGCCATATTACCATATACGAAAACGAGCAGGGCTTAGGAGAAAAAGTTGTACGTGCATGACGCGTTATGTCTTACACGATTCCCAGACACGACGAACGGCCGTGTAATTTCACGGAGTGGCTTTCACACGCACGATCCGTGACCAATTGGGATCAGAGGATTTCCAAGGATCTGTTGTTAATCGATCTGTCTGATCTCAGCCGGTTGCATCACGGAAGGACGCGGAACATCTCACGGTCGTGCACGTTACTCTGGTCACGAACCGATCTAATCTCCCCCGAATCGCTAACAGTTCCTCCGATATCGGCTCCAGCTCCAAACCGATATTACCACTCTCTGCCTAATTTACGAGTCGAGTGAAACATAGAGCAGGCGCGAGAATCGCTGTTTCGTGGAAATATTTCACAGAGAACGCGTAAATCGGTTTAACGCTAAATAATACTAAATTTTCGATCCCAGGACTTTTCCTTCGAAAATTTTGTTTTTTTAATGGAATCTAACGATTAATGGTGGTGGTATGCCTAAGTTACGAGTCGAGTGAAACATAGAGCAGGCGCGAGAATCGCTGTTTCGTGGAAATATTTCAGAGAGAACGCGTAAATCGGTTTAACGCTAATAATACTAAATTTTCGATCCCTGAAGTTTTGCTTCGAAGATTTTGTTCTTTTAGTGGAATCTAATGATTGGTGGTGGGCATACGAGTTGAGTGAAACATAGAGCAGGCGCGAGAATCGCTGTTTCATGAAAATATTTCACAAAGAACGCGTAAATCGGTTTAACTTTAAATAATACTAAATTTTCGATCCCAAAATTTTTCCTTCGAAGATTTTTTTTTTTTTTTTAATGGGATCTAACGATTAGTGGTGGTGATATGCCTAATTTATAAGTCGAGCGAAACATAGAGCAGGCGTGAGGATCGCTGTTTCGTGAAAATATTTCACAGAGAACGCGTAAATCGGTTCTACTCTAAATAACGCTAAATTTCGAACCCAGAATTTTTCTTTCGAAGATTTTGTTCTTTTAGTGGAATCTAACGATTGGTGGTGGGCATATACGAGTTGAGTAAAACATATAGCAGGCGCGAGAATTGCTGTTTCGTGGAAATATTTCACAGAGAACGCGTAAATCGGTTTAACGCTAAATAATACTAAATTTTCGATTCCAAGACTTTTCCTTCGAAAATTTTGTTTTTTAATGGAATCTAACGATTAATGGTGGTGGTATGCCTAAATTACGAGTCGAGTGAAACACAGAGCAAGCGCGAGAATCGCTGTTTCATGGAAATATTTCACAATGAATGCGTAAATCGGATTAACTTTAAATAACGCTAAATTTTCGATCCTGAGTTTTCCTTCGAAGATTTTGTTCTTTTAGTGGAATCTAACGATTAGTGGTGGTGGTATGCCTAAGTTATGAGTAGAGTGAAACATAGAGCAGGCACGAGAATCGCTGTTTCGTGAAAATGTTTCACAGAGAACGCGCAAATCGGCTTAACTCTAAATAACGCTAAATTTTCGATCCCAGGC
>NW_027471319.1:0-26765 GCF_051020765.1 Lasioglossum baleicum
TATGCGTTATGCGTTATGCGTTATGCGTTATGCGTTATGCGTTATGCGTTATGCGTTATGCGTTATGCGTTATGCGTTATGCGTTATGCGTTATGCGTTGTGCGTTGTGCGTTATGCGTTGTGCGTTATGCGTTGTGCGTTATGCGTTATGCGTTATGCGTTATGCGTTATGCGTTATGCGTTATGCGTTATGCGTTATGCGTTATGCGTTATGCGTTGTGCGTTGTGCGTTGTGCGTTGTGCGTTGTGCGTTGTGCGTTGTGCGTTGTGCGTTGTGCGTTGTGCGTTGTGCGTTGTGCGTTGTGCGTTGTGCGTTGTGCGTTCTGCGTTATGCGTTATGCGTTATGCGTTATGCGTTATGCGTTATGCGTTCTGCGTTATGCGTTATGCGTTATGCGTTATGCGTTATGCGTTATGCGTTATGCGTTATGCGTTATGCGTTATGCGTTATGCGTTATGCGTTATGCTTATGCCTTATGCGTTATGCGTTGTGCGTTGTGCGTTGTGCGTTGTGCGTTGTGCGTTGTGCGTTGTGCGTTGTGCGTTGTGCGTTGTGCGTTGTGCGTTGTGCGTTGTGCGTTGTGCGTTGTGCGTCGTGCGTTCTGCGTTATGCGTTATGCGTTATGCGTTATGCGTTATGCGTTATGCGTTATGCGTTCTGCGTTCTGCGTTATGCGTTATGCGTTATGCGTTATGCGTTATGCGTTCTGCGTTATGCGTTATGCGTTATGCGTTATGCGTTATGCGTTATGCGTTATGCGTTATGCGTTATGCGTTATGCGTTATGCGTTATGCGTTATGCGTTATGCGTTATGCGTTATGCGTTATGCGTTATGCGTTATGCGCTATGCTTATGCCTTATGCGTTATGCGTTATGCGTTATGCGTTATGCGTTGTGCGTTGTGCGTTGTGCGTTGTGCGTTGTGCGTTGTGCGTTGTGCGTTGTGCGTTGTGCGTTGTGCGTTGTGCGTTGTGCGTCGTGCGTTCTGCGTTATGCGTTATGCGTTATGCGTTATGCGTTATGCGTTATGCGTTATGCGTTATGCGTTATGCGTTATGCGTTATGCGTTATGCGTTATGCGTTATGCGTTATGCGTTAAGCGTTATTTGCGTTATGGGTTATGCGTTATGCGTTATGCGTTATGCGTTATGCGTTATGCGTTATGCGTTATGCGTTATGCGTTATGCGTTATGCGTTATTTGCGTTATGCGTTATGCGTTTTGCGATATGCGTTATGCGTTATGCGTTATGCGTTATGCGTTATGCGTTATGCGTTATGCGTTATGCGTTATGCGTTATGCGTTATGCGTTATGCGTTAAGCGTTATTTGCGTTATGGGTTATGCGTTATGCGTTATGCGTTATGCGTTATGTGTTATGCGTTATGCGTTATGCGTTATGCGTTATGCGTTATGCGTTATGCGTTATGCGTTATGCGTTATGCGTTATGCGTTATGCGTTATGCGTTATGCGTTATGCGTTATGCGTTATGCGTTATGCGTTATGCGTTATGCGTTATGCGTTATGCGTTATGCGTTATGCGTTATGCGTTATGCGTTATGCGTTATGCGTTATGCGTTATGCGTTATGCGTTATGCGTTATGCGTTATGCGTTATGCGTTATGCGTTATGCGTTATGCGTTATGCGTTATGCGTTATGCGTTATGCGTTATGCGTTATGCGTTAAGCGTTATTTGCGTTATGGGTTATGCGTTATGCGTTATGCGTTATGCGTCATGCGTTATGCGTTGTGCGTCATGCGTTATGCGTTATGCGTTATGCGTTATGCATTATGCGTTATGCGTTATGCGTTATGCGTTATGCGTTATGCGTTATGCGTTATGCGTTATGCGTTATGCGTTATGCGTTATGCGTTATGCGTTATGCGTTATGCGTTATGCGTTATGCGTTATGCGTTATGCGTTATGCGTTATGCGTTATGCGTTATGCGTTATGCGTTATGCGATATGCGTTATGCGTTATGCGTTATGCGTTATGCGTTATGCGTTATGCGTTATGCGTTATGCGTTATGCGTTATGCGTTATGCGTTATGCGTTATGCGTTATGCGTTGTGCGTTATGCGTTATGCGTTATGCGTTATGCGTTATGCGTTATGCGTTATGCGTTATGCGTTATGCGTTATGCGTTATGCGTTATGCGTTATGCGTTATGCGTTATGCGTTATGCGTTATGCGTTATGCGTTATGCGTTATGCGTTATGCGTTATGCGTTATGCGTTATGCGTTATGCGTTATGCGTTATGCGTTATGCGTTATGCGTTATGCGTTATGCGTTATGCGTTATGCGTTATGCGTTATGCGTTATGCGTTATGCGTTATGCGTTATGCGTTATGCGTTATGCGTTATGCGTTATGCGTTATGCGTTATGCGTTATGCGTTATGCGTTATGCTTTATGCGTTATGCGTTATGCGTTATGCGTTATGCGTTATGCGTTATGCGTTATGCGTTATGCGTTATGCGTTATGCGTTATGCGTTATGCGTTATGCGTTATGCGTTATGCGTTATGCGTTATGCGTTATGCGTTATGCGTTATGCGTTATGCGTTATGCGTTATGCGTTATGCGTTATGCGTTATGCGTTATGCGTTATGCGTTATGCGTTATGCGTTATGCGTTATGCGTTATGCGTTATGCGTTATGCGTTATGCGTTATGCGTTGTGCGTTGTGCGTTATGCGTTGTGCGTTATGCGTTGTGCGTTATGCGTTATGCGTTATGCGTTATGCGTTATGCGTTATGCGTTATGCGTTATGCGTTATGCGTTATGCGTTATGCGTTGTGCGTTGTGCGTTGTGCGTTGTGCGTTGTGCGTTGTGCGTTGTGCGTTGTGCGTTGTGCGTTGTGCGTTGTGCGTTGTGCGTTGTGCGTTGTGCGTTGTGCGTTCTGCGTTATGCGTTATGCGTTATGCGTTATGCGTTATGCGTTATGCGTTCTGCGTTATGCGTTATGCGTTATGCGTTATGCGTTATGCGTTATGCGTTATGCGTTATGCGTTATGCGTTATGCGTTATGCGTTATGCTTATGCCTTATGCGTTATGCGTTGTGCGTTGTGCGTTGTGCGTTGTGCGTTGTGCGTTGTGCGTTGTGCGTTGTGCGTTGTGCGTTGTGCGTTGTGCGTTGTGCGTTGTGCGTTGTGCGTCGTGCGTTCTGCGTTATGCGTTATGCGTTATGCGTTATGCGTTATGCGTTATGCGTTATGCGTTCTGCGTTCTGCGTTATGCGTTATGCGTTATGCGTTATGCGTTATGCGTTCTGCGTTATGCGTTATGCGTTATGCGTTATGCGTTATGCGTTATGCGTTATGCGTTATGCGTTATGCGTTATGCGTTATGCGTTATGCGTTATGCGTTATGCGTTATGCGTTATGCGTTATGCGTTATGCGTTATGCGCTATGCTTATGCCTTATGCGTTATGCGTTATGCGTTATGCGTTATGCGTTGTGCGTTGTGCGTTGTGCGTTGTGCGTTGTGCGTTGTGCGTTGTGCGTTGTGCGTTGTGCGTTGTGCGTTGTGCGTTGTGCGTCGTGCGTTCTGCGTTATGCGTTATGCGTTATGCGTTATGCGTTATGCGTTATGCGTTATGCGTTATGCGTTATGCGTTATGCGTTATGCGTTATGCGTTATGCGTTATGCGTTATGCGTTATGCGTTATGCGTTATGCGTTATGCGTTATGCGTTCTGCGTTATGCGTTATGCGTTATGCGTTATGCGTTATGCGTTATGCGTTATGCGTTATGCGTTATGCTTATGCCTTGTGCGTTGTGCGTTGTGCGTTGTGCGTTGTGCGTTGTGCGTTGTGCGTTGTGCGTTGTGCGTTGTGCGTTGTGCGTTGTGCGTTGTGCGTTGTGCGTTGTGCGTTGTGCGTTGTGCGTTGTGCGTCGTGCGTTATGCGTTATGCGTTATGCGTTATGCGTTATGCGTTATGCGTTATGCGTTATGCGTTATGCGTTATGCGTTATGCGTTATGCGTTATGCGTTATGCGTTATGCGTTATGCGTTATGCGTTATGCGTTATGCGTTATGCGTTATGCGTTATGCGTTATGCGTTATGCGTTATGCGTTATGCGTTATGCGTTATGCGTTATGCGTTATGCGTTATGCGTTCTGCGTTATGCGTTATGCGTTATGCGTTATGCGTTATGCGTTATGCGTTATGCGTTATGCGTTATGCGTTATGCGTTATGCGTTATGCTTATGCCTTATGCGTTGTGCGTTATGCGTTATGCGTTGTGCGTTGTGCGTTGTGCGTTGTGCGTTGTGCGTTGTGCGTTGTGCGTTGTGCGTTGTGCGTCGTGCGTTCTGCGTTATGCGTTATGCGTTATGCGTTATGCGTTATGCGTTATGCGTTATGCGTTATGCGTTATGCGTTATGCGTTATGCGTTATGCGTTATGCGTTATGCGTTATGCGTTATGCGTTATGCGTTATGCGTTATGCGTTATGCGTTATGCGTTATGCGTTATGCGTTATGCGTTATGCGTTATGCGTTATGCGTTATGCGTTATGCGTTATGCGTTATGCGTTATGCTTATGCCTTATGCGTTATGCGTTATGCGTTATGCGTTATGCGTTATGCGTTATTTGCGTTATGCGTTATGCGTTATGCGTTATGCGTTATGCGTTATGCGTTATGCGTTATGCGTTATGCGTTATGCGTTATGCGTTATGCGTTATGCGTTATGCATTATGCGTTGTGCGTCATGCGTTATGCGTTATGCGTTATGCGTTATGCGTTGTGCGTCATGCGTTATGCGTTATGCGTTATGCGTTATGCGTTATGCGTTATGCGTTAAGCGTTATTTGCGTTATGGGTTATGCGTTATGCGTTATGCGGTATGCGTTATGCGTTATGCGTTATGCGTTATGCGTTATGCGTTATGCGTTATGCGTTATGCGTTATGCGTTATGCGTTATGCGTTATGCGTTATGCGTTATGCGTTATGCGTTATGCGTTATGCGTTATGCGTTATGCGTTATGCGTTATGCGTTATGCGTTATGCGTTATGCGTTATGCGTTATGCGTTATGCGTTATGCGTTATGCGTTATGCGTTATGCGTTATGCGTTATGCGTTATGCGTTATGCGTTATGCGTTATTTGCGTTATGCGTTATGCGTTATGCGTTATGCGTTATGCGTTATGCGTTATGCGTTATGCGTTATGCGTTATGCGTTATGCGTTATGCGTTTTGCGTTGTGCGTTGTGCGTTGTGCGTTGTGCGTTGTGCGTTGTGCGTTGTGCGTTGTGAGTTGTGCGTCGTGCGTTCTGCGTTATGCGTTATGCGTTATGCGTTATGCGTTATGCGTTATGCGTTATGCGTTATGCGTTATGCGTTATGCGTTATGCGTTATGCGTTATGCGTTATGCGTTATGCGTTATGCGTTATGCGTTATGCGTTATGCGTTATGCGTTAAGCGTTATTTGCGTTATGGGTTATGCGTTATGTGTTATGCGTTATGCGTTATGCGTTATGCGTTATGCGTTATGCGTTATGCGTTATGCGGTATGCGTTATGCGTTATTTGCGTTATGCGTTATGCGTTATGCGTTATGCGTTATGCGTTATGCGTTATGCGTTATGCGTTATGCGTTATGCGTTATTTGCGTTATGCGTTATGCGTTATGCGTTATGCGTTATGCGTTATGCGTTATGCGTTATGCGTTATGCGTTATGCGTTATGCGTTATGCGTTATGCGTTATGCGTTGTGCGTCATGCGTTATGCGTTATGCGTTATGCGTTATGCGTTATGCGTTATGCGTTATGCGTTATGCGTTAAGCGTTATTTGCGTTATGGGTTATGCGTTATGCGTTATGCGGTATGCGTTATGCGTTATGCGTTATGCGTTATGCGTTATGCGTTATGCGTTATGCGTTATGCGTTATGCGTTATGCGTTATGCGTTATGCGTTATGCGTTATGCGTTATGCGTTATGCGTTATGCGTTATACGTTATGCGTTATGCGTTATGCGTTATGCGTTATGCGTTATGCGTTATGCGTTATGCGTTATGCGTTATGCGTTATGCGTTATGCGTTATGCGTTATGCGTTATGCGTTATGCGTTATGCGTTATTTGCGTTATGCGTTATGCGTTATGCGTTATGCGTTATGCGTTATGCGTTATGCGTTATGCGTTATGCGTTATGCGTTATGCGTTTTGCGTTGTGCGTTGTGCGTTGTGCGTTGTGCGTTGTGCGTTGTGCGTTGTGCGTTGTGAGTTGTGCGTCGTGCGTTCTGCGTTATGCGTTATGCGTTATGCGTTATGCGTTATGCGTTATGCGTTATGCGTTATGCGTTATGCGTTATGCGTTATGCGTTATGCGTTATGCGTTATGCGTTATGCGTTATGCGTTATGCGTTATGCGTTATGCGTTATGCGTTATGCGTTATGCGTTATGCGTTATGCGTTAAGCGTTATTTGCGTTATGGGTTATGCGTTATGTGTTATGCGTTATGCGTTATGCGTTATGCGTTATGCGTTATGCGTTATGCGTTATGCGGTATGCGTTATGCGTTATTTGCGTTATGCGTTATGCGTTATGCGTTATGCGTTATGCGTTATGCGTTATGCGTTATGCGTTATGCGTTATGCGTTATGCGTTATGCGTTATGCGTTATGCGTTATGCGTTATGCGTTATGCGTTATGCGTTATGCGTTATGCGTTATGCGTTATGCGTTGTGCGTCATGCGTTATGCGTTATGCGTTATGCGTTATGCGTTATGCGTTATGCGTTATGCGTTATGCGTTATGCGTTATGCGTTATGCGTTATGCGTTATGCGTTATGCGTTATGCGTTATGCGTTATGCGTTATGCGTTATGCGTTATGCGTTATGCGTTATGCGTTAAGCGTTATTTGCGTTATGGGTTATGCGTTATGCGTTATGCGTTATGCGTTATGCGTTATGCGTTATGCGTTATGCGTTATGCGTTATGCGTTATGCGTTATGCGTTATGCGTTATGCGTTATGCGTTATGCGTTATGCGTTATGCGTTATGCGTTATGCGTTATGCGTTATGCGTTATGCGTTATGCGTTATGCGTTATGCGTTATGCGTTATGCGTTATGCGTTATGCGTTATGCGTTATGCGTTATGCGTTATGCGTTATGCGTTATGCGTTATGCGTTATGCGTTATGCGTTATGCGTTATGCGTTATGCGTTATGCGTTATGCGTTATGCGTTGTGCGTCATGCGTTATGCGTTATGCGTTATGCGTTATGCGTTGTGCGTCATGCGTTATGCGTTATGCGTTATGCGTTATGCGTTATGCGTTATGCGTTAAGCGTTATTTGCGTTATGGGTTATGCGTTATGCGTTATGCGGTATGCGTTATGCGTTATGCGTTATGCGTTATGCGTTATGCGTTATGCGTTATGCGTTATGCGTTATGCGTTATGCGTTATGCGTTATGCGTTATGCGTTATGCGTTATGCGTTATGCGTTATGCGTTATGCGTTATGCGTTATGCGTTATGCGTTATGCGTTATGCGTTATGCGTTATGCGTTATGCGTTATGCGTTATGCGTTATGCGTTATGCGTTATGCGTTATGCGTTATGCGTTATGCGTTATTTGCGTTATGCGTTATGCGTTATGCGTTATGCGTTATGCGTTATGCGTTATGCGTTATGCGTTATGCGTTATGCGTTATGCGTTATGCGTTTTGCGTTGTGCGTTGTGCGTTGTGCGTTGTGCGTTGTGCGTTGTGCGTTGTGCGTTGTGAGTTGTGCGTCGTGCGTTCTGCGTTATGCGTTATGCGTTATGCGTTATGCGTTATGCGTTATGCGTTATGCGTTATGCGTTATGCGTTATGCGTTATGCGTTATGCGTTATGCGTTATGCGTTATGCGTTATGCGTTATGCGTTATGCGTTATGCGTTATGCGTTATGCGTTATGCGTTATGCGTTATGCGTTATGCGTTATGCGTTATGCGTTATGCGTTATGCGTTATGCGTTATGCGTTAAGCGTTATTTGCGTTATGGGTTATGCGTTATGTGTTATGCGTTATGCGTTATGCGTTATGCGTTATGCGTTATGCGTTATGCGTTATGCGGTATGCGTTATGCGTTATTTGCGTTATGCGTTATGCGTTATGCGTTATGCGTTATGCGTTATGCGTTATGCGTTATGCGTTATGCGTTATTTGCGTTATGCGTTATGCGTTATGCGTTATGCGTTATGCGTTATGCGTTATGCGTTATGCGTTATGCGTTATGCGTTATGCGTTATGCGTTATGCGTTGTGCGTCATGCGTTATGCGTTATGCGTTATGCGTTATGCGTTATGCGTTATGCGTTATGCGTTATGCGTTAAGCGTTATTTGCGTTATGGGTTATGCGTTATGCGTTATGCGGTATGCGTTATGCGTTATGCGTTATGCGTTATGCGTTATGCGTTATGCGTTATGCGTTATGCGTTATGCGTTATGCGTTATGCGTTATGCGTTATGCGTTATGCGTTATGCGTTATGCGTTATGCGTTATGCGTTATGCGTTATGCGTTATGCGTTATGCGTTATGCGTTATGCGTTAAGCGTTATTTGCGTTATGGGTTATGCGTTATGCGTTATGCGTTATGCGTTATGCGTTATGCGTTATGCGTTATGCGTTATGCGTTATGCGTTATGCGTTATGCGTTATGCGTTATGCGTTATGCGTTATGCGTTATGCGTTATGCGTTATGCGTTATGCGTTATGCGTTATGCGTTATGCGTTATGCGTTATGCGTTATGCGTTATGCGTTATGCGTTATGCGTTATGCGTTATGCGTTATGCGTTATGCGTTATGCGTTATGCGTTATGCGTTATGCGTTATGCGTTATGCGTTATGCGTTATGCGTTATGCGTTATGCGTTATGCGTTATGCGTTATGCGTTATGCGTTATGCGTTATGCGTTATGCGTTATGCGTTATGCGTTATGCGTTATGCGTTATGCGTTATGCGTTATGCGTTATGCGTTATGCGTTATGCGTTATGCGTTATGCGTTATGCGTTATGCGTTATGCGTTATGCGTTATGCGTTATGCGTTATGCGTTATGCGTTATGCGTTATGCGTTATGCGTTATGCGTTATGGGCTATGCGTTATGCCTTATGGTTTATACGTTATGCGTTATGCGTTATGCGTTATGTGTTATGCGTTATGAGTTTTGCGTTACGCGTTATGCGTTATGCGTTATGCGTTATGCGTTATGCGTTATGCGTTATGCGTTATGCGTTA
The DNA here is from genome assembly GCF_051020765.1 of Lasioglossum baleicum. Lineage (NCBI taxonomy): Eukaryota > Metazoa > Arthropoda > Insecta > Hymenoptera > Halictidae > Lasioglossum > Lasioglossum baleicum. Next base: position 9,245 of record NW_027471319.1, read on the forward strand.
TGCGTTATGCGTTATGCGTTATGCGTTATGCGTTATGCGTTATGCGTTATGCGTTATGCGTTATGCGTTATGCGTTATGCGTTATGCGTTATGCGTTATGCGTTATGCGTTATGCGTTATGCGTTATGCGTTATGCGTTATGCGTTATGCGTTATGCGTTATGCGTTATGCGTTATGCGTTATGCGTTATGCGTTATGCGTTATGCGTTATGCGTTATGCGTTATGCGTTATGCGTTATGCGTTACGCGTTATGCGTTAAGCGTTATTTGCGTTATGCGTTATGCGTTATGCGTTATGCGTTATGCGTTATGCGTTATGCGTTATGCGTTATGCGTTATGCGTTATGCGTTATGCGTTATGCGTTATGCGTTATGCGTTATGCGTTATGCGTTATGCGTTATGCGTTATGCGTTATGCGTTATGCGTTATGCGTTATGCGTTATGCGTTATGCGTTATGCGTTATGCGTTATGCGTTATTTGCGTTATGCGTTATGCGTTATGCGTTATGCGTTATGCGTTATGCGTTATGCGTTATGCGTTGTGCGTTGTGCGTTGTGCGTTGTGCGTTGTGCGTTGTGCGTTGTGCGTTGTGCGTTGTGCGTTGTGCGTTCTGCGTTATGCGTTATGCGTTATGCGTTATGCGTTATGCGTTATGCGTTATGCGTTATGCGTTATGCGTTATGCGTTATGCGTTATGCGTTATGCGTTATGCGTTATGCGTTATGCGTTATGCGTTATGCGTTATGGGTTATGAGTTTTGTGTTACGCGTTATGCGTTATGCGTTATGCGTTATGCGTTATGCGTTATGCGTTATGCGTTATGCGTTATGCGTTATGCGTTATGCGTTATGCGTTATGCGTTATGCTTATGCCACATGCGTTATGCGTTATGCGTTATGCGTTATGCGTTATGCGTTATGCGTTATGCGTTATGCGTTATGCGTTATGCGTTATGCGTTATGCGTTATGCGTTATGCGTTATGCGTTATGCGTTATGCGTTAAGCGTTATTTGCGTTATGCGTTATGCGTTATTTGCGTTATGGGTTATGCGTTATGCGTTATGCGTTATGCGTTATGCGTTATGCGTTATGCGTTATGCGTTATGCGTTATGCGTTATGCGTTATGCGTTATGCGTTATTTGCGTTATGCGTTATGCGTTATTTGCGTTATGCGTTATGCGTTATGCGTTATGCGTTATGCGTTATGCGTTGTGCGTTGTGCGTTGTGCGTTGTGCGTTGTGCGTTGTGCGTTGTGCGTTGTGCGTTGTGCGTTGTGCGTTATGCGTTATGCGTTATGCGTTATGCGTTATGCGTTATGCGTTATGCGTTATGCGTTATGCGTTATGCGTTATGCGTTATGCGTTATGCGTTATGCGTTATGCGTTATGCGTTATGCGTTATGCGTTATGCGTTATGCGGTATGCGTTATGCGTTATTTGCGTTATGCGTTATGCGTTATGCGTTATGCGTTATGCGTTATGCGTTATGCGTTATGCGTTATGCGTTATGCGTTATTTGCGTTATGCGTTATGCGTTATGCGTTATGCGTTATGCGTTATGCGTTATGCGTTATGCGTTATGCGTTATGCGTTATGCGTTATGCGTTATGCGTTATGCGTTGTGCGTCATGCGTTATGCGTTATGCGTTATGCGTTATGCGTTATGCGTTATGCGTTATGCGTTATGCGTTAAGCGTTATTTGCGTTATGGGTTATGCGTTATGCGTTATGCGGTATGCGTTATGCGTTATGCGTTATGCGTTATGCGTTATGCGTTATGCGTTATGCGTTATGCGTTATGCGTTATGCGTTATGCGTTATGCGTTATGCGTTATGCGTTATGCGTTATGCGTTATGCGTTATGCGTTATGCGTTATGCGTTATGCGTTATGCGTTATGCGTTATGCGTTATGCGTTATGCGTTATGCGTTATGCGTTATGCGTTATGCGTTATGCGTTATGCGTTATGCGTTATGCGTTATTTGCGTTATGCGTTATGCGTTATGCGTTATGCGTTATGCGTTATGCGTTATGCGTTATGCGTTATGCGTTATGCGTTATGCGTTTTGCGTTGTGCGTTGTGCGTTGTGCGTTATGCGTTATGCGTTATGCGTTATGCGTTATGCGTTATGCGTTATGCGTTATGCGTTATGCGTTATGCGTTATGCGTTATGCGTTATGCGTTATGCGTTATGCGTTATGCGTTATGCGTTATGCGTTATGCGTTATGCGTTATGCGTTATGCGTTATGCGTTATGCGTTATGCGTTATGCGTTATGCGTTATGCGTTATGCGTTATGCGTTATGCGTTATGCGTTATGCGTTATGGGCTATGCGTTATGCCTTATGGTTTATACGTTATGCGTTATGCGTTATGCGTTATGTGTTATGCGTTATGAGTTTTGCGTTACGCGTTATGCGTTATGCGTTATGCGTTATGCGTTATGCGTTATGCGTTATGCGTTATGCGTTATGCGTTATGCGTTATGCGTTATGCGTTATGCGTTATGCGTTATGCGTTATGCGTTATGCGTTATGCGTTATGCGTTATGCGTTATGCGTTATGCGTTATGCGTTATGCGTTATGCGTTATGCGTTATGCGTTATGCGTTATGCGTTATGCGTTATGCGTTATGCGTTATGCGTTATGCGTTATGCGTTATGCGTTATGCGTTATGCGTTATGCGTTATGCGTTATTTGCGTTATGCGTTATGCGTTATGCGTTATGCGTTATGCGTTATGCGTTATGCGTTATGCGTTATGCGTTATGCGTTATGCGTTTTGCGTTGTGCGTTGTGCGTTGTGCGTTGTGCGTTGTGCGTTGTGCGTTGTGCGTTGTGAGTTGTGCGTCGTGCGTTCTGCGTTATGCGTTATGCGTTATGCGTTATGCGTTATGCGTTATGCGTTATGCGTTATGCGTTATGCGTTATGCGTTATGCGTTATGCGTTATGCGTTATGCGTTATGCGTTATGCGTTATGCGTTATGCGTTATGCGTTATGCGTTATGCGTTAAGCGTTATTTGCGTTATGGGTTATGCGTTATGTGTTATGCGTTATGCGTTATGCGTTATGCGTTATGCGTTATGCGTTATGCGTTATGCGGTATGCGTTATGCGTTATTTGCGTTATGCGTTATGCGTTATGCGTTATGCGTTATGCGTTATGCGTTATGCGTTATGCGTTATGCGTTATGCGTTATGCGTTATGCGTTATGCGTTATGCGTTATGCGTTATGCGTTATGCGTTATGCGTTATGCGTTATGCGTTATGCGTTGTGCGTTATGCGTTATGCGTTATGCGTTATGCGTTATGCGTTATGCGTTATGCGTTATGCGTTATGCTTTATGCGTTATGCGTTATGCGTTATGCGTTATGCGTTATGCGTTATGCGTTATGCGTTATGCGTTATGCGTTATGCGTTATGCGTTATGCGTTATGCGTTATGCGTTATGCGTTATGCGTTATGCGTTATGCGTTATGCGTTATGCGTTATGCGTTATGCGTTATGCGTTATGCGTTATGCGTTATGCGTTATGCGTTATGCGTTATGCGTTATGCGTTATGCGTTATGCGTTATGCGTTATGCGTTATGCGTTATGCGTTATGCGTTATGCGTTGTGCGTTGTGCGTTATGCGTTGTGCGTTATGCGTTGTGCGTTATGCGTTATGCGTTATGCGTTATGCGTTATGCGTTATGCGTTATGCGTTATGCGTTATGCGTTATGCGTTATGCGTTGTGCGTTGTGCGTTGTGCGTTGTGCGTTGTGCGTTGTGCGTTGTGCGTTGTGCGTTGTGCGTTGTGCGTTATGCGTTCTGCGTTATGCGTTATGCGTTATGCGTTATGCGTTATGCGTTATGCGTTATGCGTTATGCGTTATGCGTTATGCGTTATGCGTTATGCTTATGCCTTATGCGTTATGCGTTGTGCGTTGTGCGTTGTGCGTTGTGCGTTGTGCGTTGTGCGTTGTGCGTTGTGCGTTGTGCGTTGTGCGTTGTGCGTTGTGCGTTGTGCGTTGTGCGTCGTGCGTTCTGCGTTATGCGTTATGCGTTATGCGTTATGCGTTATGCGTTATGCGTTATGCGTTCTGCGTTCTGCGTTATGCGTTATGCGTTATGCGTTATGCGTTATGCGTTATGCGTTATGCGCTATGCTTATGCCTTATGCGTTATGCGTTATGCGTTATGCGTTATGCGTTATGCGTTATGCGTTATGCGTTATGCGTTATGCGTTATGCGTTATGCGTTATGCGTTATGCGTTATGCGTTATGCGTTATGCGTTATGCGCTATGCTTATGCCTTATGCGTTATGCGTTATGCGTTATGCGTTATGCGTTGTGCGTTGTGCGTTGTGCGTTGTGCGTTGTGCGTTGTGCGTTGTGCGTTGTGCGTTGTGCGTTGTGCGTTGTGCGTTGTGCGTCGTGCGTTCTGCGTTATGCGTTATGCGTTATGCGTTATGCGTTATGCGTTATGCGTTATGCGTTATGCGTTATGCGTTATGCGTTATGCGTTATGCGTTATGCGTTATGCGTTATGCGTTATGCGTTAAGCGTTATTTGCGTTATGGGTTATGCGTTATGCGTTATGCGTTATGCGTTATGCGTTATGCGTTATGCGTTATGCGTTATGCGTTATGCGTTATGCGTTATTTGCGTTATGCGTTATGCGTTTTGCGATATGCGTTATGCGTTATGCGTTATGCGTTATGCGTTATGCGTTATGCGTTATGCGTTATGCGTTATGCGTTATGCGTTATGCGTTAAGCGTTATTTGCGTTATGGGTTATGCGTTATGCGTTATGCGTTATGCGTTATGTGTTATGCGTTATGCGTTATGCGTTATGCGTTATGCGTTATGCGTTATGCGTTATGCGTTATGCGTTATGCGTTATGCGTTATGCGTTATGCGTTATGCGTTATGCGTTATGCGTTATGCGTTATGCGTTATGCGTTATGCGTTATGCGTTATGCGTTATGCGTTATGCGTTATGCGTTATGCGTTATGCGTTATGCGTTATGCGTTATGCGTTATGCGTTATGCGTTATGCGTTATGCGTTATGCGTTATGCGTTATGCGTTATGCGTTATGCGTTATGCGTTATGCGTTAAGCGTTATTTGCGTTATGGGTTATGCGTTATGCGTTATGCGTTATGCGTCATGCGTTATGCGTTGTGCGTCATGCGTTATGCGTTATGCGTTATGCGTTATGCATTATGCGTTATGCGTTATGCGTTATGCGTTATGCGTTATGCGTTATGCGTTATGCGTTATGCGTTATGCGTTATGCGTTATGCGTTATGCGTTATGCGTTATGCGTTATGCGTTATGCGTTATGCGTTATGCGTTATGCGTTATGCGTTATGCGTTATGCGTTATGCGTTATGCGATATGCGTTATGCGTTATGCGTTATGCGTTATGCGTTATGCGTTATGCGTTATGCGTTATGCGTTATGCGTTATGCGTTATGCGTTATGCGTTATGCGTTATGCGTTGTGCGTTATGCGTTATGCGTTATGCGTTATGCGTTATGCGTTATGCGTTATGCGTTATGCGTTATGCGTTATGCGTTATGCGTTATGCGTTATGCGTTATGCGTTATGCGTTATGCGTTATGCGTTATGCGTTATGCGTTATGCGTTATGCGTTATGCGTTATGCGTTATGCGTTATGCGTTATGCGTTATGCGTTATGCGTTATGCGTTATGCGTTATGCGTTATGCGTTATGCGTTATGCGTTATGCGTTATGCGTTATGCGTTATGCGTTATGCGTTATGCGTTATGCGTTATGCGTTATGCGTTATGCGTTATGCGTTATGCGTTATGCGTTATGCGTTATGCGTTATGCTTTATGCGTTATGCGTTATGCGTTATGCGTTATGCGTTATGCGTTATGCGTTATGCGTTATGCGTTATGCGTTATGCGTTATGCGTTATGCGTTATGCGTTATGCGTTATGCGTTATGCGTTATGCGTTATGCGTTATGCGTTATGCGTTATGCGTTATGCGTTATGCGTTATGCGTTATGCGTTATGCGTTATGCGTTATGCGTTATGCGTTATGCGTTATGCGTTATGCGTTATGCGTTATGCGTTATGCGTTATGCGTTATGCGTTATGCGTTGTGCGTTGTGCGTTGTGCGTTGTGCGTTATGCGTTGTGCGTTATGCGTTATGCGTTATGCGTTATGCGTTATGCGTTATGCGTTATGCGTTATGCGTTATGCGTTATGCGTTATGCGTTGTGCGTTGTGCGTTGTGCGTTGTGCGTTGTGCGTTGTGCGTTGTGCGTTGTGCGTTGTGCGTTGTGCGTTGTGCGTTGTGCGTTGTGCGTTGTGCGTTGTGCGTTCTGCGTTATGCGTTATGCGTTATGCGTTATGCGTTATGCGTTATGCGTTCTGCGTTATGCGTTATGCGTTATGCGTTATGCGTTATGCGTTATGCGTTATGCGTTATGCGTTATGCGTTATGCGTTATGCGTTATGCTTATGCCTTATGCGTTATGCGTTGTGCGTTGTGCGTTGTGCGTTGTGCGTTGTGCGTTGTGCGTTGTGCGTTGTGCGTTGTGCGTTGTGCGTTGTGCGTTGTGCGTTGTGCGTTGTGCGTTGTGCGTCGTGCGTTCTGCGTTATGCGTTATGCGTTATGCGTTATGCGTTATGCGTTATGCGTTATGCGTTCTGCGTTCTGCGTTATGCGTTATGCGTTATGCGTTATGCGTTATGCGTTCTGCGTTATGCGTTATGCGTTATGCGTTATGCGTTATGCGTTATGCGTTATGCGTTATGCGTTATGCGTTATGCGTTATGCGTTATGCGTTATGCGTTATGCGTTATGCGTTATGCGTTATGCGTTATGCGCTATGCTTATGCCTTATGCGTTATGCGTTATGCGTTATGCGTTATGCGTTGTGCGTTGTGCGTTGTGCGTTGTGCGTTGTGCGTTGTGCGTTGTGCGTTGTGCGTTGTGCGTTGTGCGTTGTGCGTTGTGCGTCGTGCGTTCTGCGTTATGCGTTATGCGTTATGCGTTATGCGTTATGCGTTATGCGTTATGCGTTATGCGTTATGCGTTATGCGTTATGCGTTATGCGTTATGCGTTATGCGTTATGCGTTATGCGTTATGCGTTATGCGTTATGCGTTATGCGTTATGCGTTATGCGTTATGCGTTATGCGTTATGCGTTATGCGTTATGCGTTATGCGTTATGCGTTATGCGTTATGCGTTATGCGTTATGCGTTATGCGTTATGCGTTATGCGTTCTGCGTTATGCGTTATGCGTTATGCGTTATGCGTTATGCGTTATGCGTTATGCGTTATGCGTTATGCTTATGCCTTGTGCGTTGTGCGTTGTGCGTTGTGCGTTGTGCGTTGTGCGTTGTGCGTTGTGCGTTGTGCGTTGTGCGTTGTGCGTTGTGCGTTGTGCGTTGTGCGTTGTGCGTTGTGCGTTGTGCGTTGTGCGTTGTGCGTCGTGCGTTATGCGTTATGCGTTATGCGTTATGCGTTATGCGTTATGCGTTATGCGTTATGCGTTATGCGTTATGCGTTATGCGTTATGCGTTATGCGTTATGCGTTATGCGTTATGCGTTATGCGTTATGCGTTATGCGTTATGCGTTATGCGTTATGCGTTATGCGTTATGCGTTATGCGTTATGCGTTATGCGTTATGCGTTATGCGTTATGCGTTATGCGTTATGCGTTATGCGTTATGCGTTCTGCGTTATGCGTTATGCGTTATGCGTTATGCGTTATGCGTTATGCGTTATGCGTTATGCGTTATGCGTTATGCGTTATGCGTTATGCTTATGCCTTATGCGTTGTGCGTTATGCGTTATGCGTTGTGCGTTGTGCGTTGTGCGTTGTGCGTTGTGCGTTGTGCGTTGTGCGTTGTGCGTTGTGCGTCGTGCGTTCTGCGTTATGCGTTATGCGTTATGCGTTATGCGTTATGCGTTATGCGTTATGCGTTATGCGTTATGCGTTATGCGTTATGCGTTATGCGTTATGCGTTATGCGTTATGCGTTATGCGTTATGCGTTATGCGTTATGCGTTATGCGTTATGCGTTATGCGTTATGCGTTATGCGTTATGCGTTATGCGTTATGCGTTATGCGTTATGCGTTATGCGTTATGCGTTATGCGTTATGCTTATGCCTTATGCGTTATGCGTTATGCGTTATGCGTTATGCGTTATGCGTTATTTGCGTTATGCGTTATGCGTTATGCGTTATGCGTTATGCGTTATGCGTTATGCGTTATGCGTTATGCGTTATGCGTTATGCGTTATGCGTTATGCGTTATGCGTTATGCGTTGTGCGTCATGCGTTATGCGTTATGCGTTATGCGTTATGCGTTGTGCGTCATGCGTTATGCGTTATGCGTTATGCGTTATGCGTTATGCGTTATGCGTTAAGCGTTATTTGCGTTATGGGTTATGCGTTATGCGTTATGCGGTATGCGTTATGCGTTATGCGTTATGCGTTATGCGTTATGCGTTATGCGTTATGCGTTATGCGTTATGCGTTATGCGTTATGCGTTATGCGTTATGCGTTATGCGTTATGCGTTATGCGTTATGCGTTATGCGTTATGCGTTATGCGTTATGCGTTATGCGTTATGCGTTATGCGTTATGCGTTATGCGTTATGCGTTATGCGTTATGCGTTATGCGTTATGCGTTATGCGTTATGCGTTATGCGTTATGCGTTATGCGTTATGCGGTATGCGTTATGCGTTATTTGCGTTATGCGTTATGCGTTATGCGTTATGCGTTATGCGTTATGCGTTATGCGTTATGCGTTATGCGTTATGCGTTATGCGTTATGCGTTATGCGTTATGCGTTATGCGTTATGCGTTATGCGTTATGCGTTATGCGTTATGCGTTATGCGTTGTGCGTCATGCGTTATGCGTTATGCGTTATGCGTTATGCGTTATGCGTTATGCGTTATGCGTTATGCGTTATGCGTTATGCGTTATGCGTTATGCGTTATGCGTTATGCGTTATGCGTTATGCGTTATGCGTTATGCGTTATGCGTTATGCGTTATGCGTTAAGCGTTATTTGCGTTATGGGTTATGCGTTATGCGTTATGCGTTATGCGTTATGCGTTATGCGTTATGCGTTATGCGTTATGCGTTATGCGTTATGCGTTATGCGTTATGCGTTATGCGTTATGCGTTATGCGTTATGCGTTATGCGTTATGCGTTATGCGTTATGCGTTATGCGTTATGCGTTATGCGTTATGCGTTATGCGTTATGCGTTATGCGTTATGCGTTATGCGTTATGCGTTATGCGTTATGCGTTATGCGTTATGCGTTATGCGTTATGCGTTATGCGTTATGCGTTATGCGTTATGCGTTATGCGTTATGCGTTGTGCGTCATGCGTTATGCGTTATGCGTTATGCGTTATGCGTTGTGCGTCATGCGTTATGCGTTATGCGTTATGCGTTATGCGTTATGCGTTATGCGTTAAGCGTTATTTGCGTTATGGGTTATGCGTTATGCGTTATGCGGTATGCGTTATGCGTTATGCGTTATGCGTTATGCGTTATGCGTTATGCGTTATGCGTTATGCGTTATGCGTTATGCGTTATGCGTTATGCGTTATGCGTTATGCGTTATGCGTTATGCGTTATGCGTTATGCGTTATGCGTTATGCGTTATGCGTTATGCGTTATGCGTTATGCGTTATGCGTTATGCGTTATGCGTTATGCGTTATGCGTTATGCGTTATGCGTTATGCGTTATGCGTTATGCGTTATTTGCGTTATGCGTTATGCGTTATGCGTTATGCGTTATGCGTTATGCGTTATGCGTTATGCGTTATGCGTTATGCGTTATGCGTTATGCGTTTTGCGTTGTGCGTTGTGCGTTGTGCGTTGTGCGTTGTGCGTTGTGCGTTGTGCGTTGTGAGTTGTGCGTCGTGCGTTCTGCGTTATGCGTTATGCGTTATGCGTTATGCGTTATGCGTTATGCGTTATGCGTTATGCGTTATGCGTTATGCGTTATGCGTTATGCGTTATGCGTTATGCGTTATGCGTTATGCGTTATGCGTTATGCGTTATGCGTTATGCGTTATGCGTTATGCGTTATGCGTTATGCGTTATGCGTTATGCGTTATGCGTTATGCGTTATGCGTTATGCGTTATGCGTTATGCGTTAAGCGTTATTTGCGTTATGGGTTATGCGTTATGTGTTATGCGTTATGCGTTATGCGTTATGCGTTATGCGTTATGCGTTATGCGTTATGCGGTATGCGTTATGCGTTATTTGCGTTATGCGTTATGCGTTATGCGTTATGCGTTATGCGTTATGCGTTATGCGTTATGCGTTATGCGTTATTTGCGTTATGCGTTATGCGTTATGCGTTATGCGTTATGCGTTATGCGTTATGCGTTATGCGTTATGCGTTATGCGTTATGCGTTATGCGTTATGCGTTGTGCGTCATGCGTTATGCGTTATGCGTTATGCGTTATGCGTTATGCGTTATGCGTTATGCGTTATGCGTTAAGCGTTATTTGCGTTATGGGTTATGCGTTATGCGTTATGCGGTATGCGTTATGCGTTATGCGTTATGCGTTATGCGTTATGCGTTATGCGTTATGCGTTATGCGTTATGCGTTATGCGTTATGCGTTATGCGTTATGCGTTATGCGTTATGCGTTATGCGTTATGCGTTATGCGTTATGCGTTATGCGTTATGCGTTATGCGTTATGCGTTATGCGTTATGCGTTATGCGTTATGCGTTATGCGTTATGCGTTATGGTTATGCGTTATGCGTTATGCGTTATGCGTTATGCGTTATGCGTTATGCGTTATGCGTTATGCGTTATGCGTTATGCGTTATGCGTTATGCGTTATGCGTTATGCGTTATGCGTTATGCGTTATGCGTTATGCGTTATGCGTTATGCGTTATGCGTTATGCGTTATGCGTTATGCGTTATGCGTTATGCGTTATGCGTTATGCGTTATGCGTTATGCGTTATGCGTTATGCGTTATGCGTTATGCGTTATGCGTTATGCGTTATGCGTTATGCGTTATGCGTTATGCGTTATGCGTTATGCGTTATGCGTTATGCGTTATGCGTTATGCGTTATGCGTTATGCGTTATGCGTTATGCGTTATGCGTTATGCGTTATGCGTTATGCGTTATGCGTTATGCGTTATGCGTTATGCGTTATGCGTTATGCGTTATGCGTTATGCGTTATGCGTTATGCGTTATGCGTTATGCGTTATGCGTTATGCGTTATGCGTTATGCGTTATGCGTTATGCGTTATGCGTTATGCGTTATGCGTTATGCGTTATGCGTTATGCGTTATGCGTTATGGGCTATGCGTTATGCCTTATGGTTTATACGTTATGCGTTATGCGTTATGCGTTATGTGTTATGCGTTATGAGTTTTGCGTTACGCGTTATGCGTTATGCGTTATGCGTTATGCGTTATGCGTTATGCGTTATGCGTTATGCGTTATGCGTTATGCGTTATGCGTTATGCGTTATGCGTTATGCGTTATGCGTTATGCGTTATGCGTTATGCGTTATGCGTTATGCGTTATGCGTTATGCGTTATGCGTTATGCGTTATGCGTTATGCGTTATGCGTTATGCGTATGCGTTATGCGTTATGCGTTATGCGTTATGCGTTATGCGTTATGCGTTATGCGTTATGCGTTATGCGTTATGCGTTATGCGTTATGCGTTATGCGTTATGCGTTATGCGTTATGCGTTATGCGTTATGCGTTACGCGTTATGCGTTAAGCGTTATTTGCGTTATGCGTTATGCGTTATGCGTTATGCGTTATGCGTTATGCGTTATGCGTTATGCGTTATGCGTTATGCGTTATGCGTTATGCGTTATGCGTTATGCGTTATGCGTTATGCGTTATGCGTTATGCGTTATGCGTTATGCGTTATGCGTTATGCGTTATGCGTTATGCGTTATGCGTTATGCGTTATGCGTTATGCGTTATGCGTTATGCGTTATGCGTTATGCGTTATTTGCGTTATGCGTTATGCGTTATGCGTTATGCGTTATGCGTTATGCGTTATGCGTTATGCGTTGTGCGTTGTGCGTTGTGCGTTGTGCGTTGTGCGTTGTGCGTTGTGCGTTGTGCGTTGTGCGTTGTGCGTTCTGCGTTATGCGTTATGCGTTATGCGTTATGCGTTATGCGTTATGCGTTATGCGTTATGCGTTATGCGTTATGCGTTATGCGTTATGCGTTATGCGTTATGCGTTATGCGTTATGCGTTATGCGTTATGCGTTATGGGTTATGAGTTTTGTGTTACGCGTTATGCGTTATGCGTTATGCGTTATGCGTTATGCGTTATGCGTTATGCGTTATGCGTTATGCGTTATGCGTTATGCGTTATGCGTTATGCGTTATGCGTTATGCGTTATGCGTTATGCGTTATGCGTTATGCTTATGCCACATGCGTTATGCGTTATGCGTTATGCGTTATGCGTTATGCGTTATGCGTTATGCGTTATGCGTTATGCGTTATGCGTTATGCGTTATGCGTTATGCGTTATGCGTTATGCGTTATGCGTTATGCGTTATGCGTTATGCGTTAAGCGTTATTTGCGTTATGCGTTATGCGTTATTTGCGTTATGGGTTATGCGTTATGCGTTATGCGTTATGCGTTATGCGTTATGCGTTATGCGTTATGCGTTATGCGTTATGCGTTATGCGTTATGCGTTATGCGTTATGCGTTATTTGCGTTATGCGTTATGCGTTATTTGCGTTATGCGTTATGCGTTATGCGTTATGCGTTATGCGTTATGCGTTGTGCGTTGTGCGTTGTGCGTTGTGCGTTGTGCGTTGTGCGTTGTGCGTTGTGCGTTGTGCGTTGTGCGTTATGCGTTATGCGTTATGCGTTATGCGTTATGCGTTATGCGTTATGCGTTATGCGTTATGCGTTATGCGTTATGCGTTATGCGTTATGCGTTATGCGTTATGCGTTATGCGTTATGCGTTATGCGTTATGCGTTATGCGTTATGCGGTATGCGTTATGCGTTATTTGCGTTATGCGTTATGCGTTATGCGTTATGCGTTATGCGTTATGCGTTATGCGTTATGCGTTATGCGTTATGCGTTATTTGCGTTATGCGTTATGCGTTATGCGTTATGCGTTATGCGTTATGCGTTATGCGTTATGCGTTATGCGTTATGCGTTATGCGTTATGCGTTATGCGTTATGCGTTATGCGTTGTGCGTCATGCGTTATGCGTTATGCGTTATGCGTTATGCGTTATGCGTTATGCGTTATGCGTTATGCGTTAAGCGTTATTTGCGTTATGGGTTATGCGTTATGCGTTATGCGTTATGCGTTATGCGTTATGCGTTATGCGTTAAGCGTTATTTGCGTTATGGGTTATGCGTTATGCGTTATGCGGTATGCGTTATGCGTTATGCGTTATGCGTTATGCGTTATGCGTTATGCGTTATGCGTTATGCGTTATGCGTTATGCGTTATGCGTTATGCGTTATGCGTTATGCGTTATGCGTTATGCGTTATGCGTTATGCGTTATGCGTTATGCGTTATGCGTTATGCGTTATGCGTTATGCGTTATGCGTTATGCGTTAAGCGTTATTTGCGTTATGGGTTATGCGTTATGCGTTATGCGTTATGCGTTATGCGTTATGCGTTATGCGTTATGCGTTATGCGTTATGCGTTATGCGTTATGCGTTATGCGTTATGCGTTATGCGTTATGCGTTATGCGTTATGCGTTATGCGTTATGCGTTATGCGTTATGCGTTATGCGTTATGCGTTATGCGTTATGCGTTATGCGTTATGCGTTATGCGTTATGCGTTATGCGTTATGCGTTATGCGTTATGCGTTATGCGTTATGCGTTATGCGTTATGCGTTATGCGTTATGCGTTATGCGTTATGCGTTATGCGTTATGCGTTATGCGTTATGCGTTATGCGTTATGCGTTATGCGTTATGCGTTATGCGTTATGCGTTATGCGTTATGCGTTATGCGTTATGCGTTATGCGTTATGCGTTATGCGTTATGCGTTATGCGTTATGCGTTATGCGTTATGCGTTATGCGTTATGCGTTATGCGTTATGCGTTATGCGTTATGCGTTATGCGTTATGCGTTATGCGTTATGCGTTATGCGTTATGCGTTATGCGTTATGCGTTATGCGTTATGGGCTATGCGTTATGCCTTATGGTTTATACGTTATGCGTTATGCGTTATGCGTTATGTGTTATGCGTTATGAGTTTTGCGTTACGCGTTATGCGTTATGCGTTATGCGTTATGCGTTATGCGTTATGCGTTATGCGTTATGCGTTATGCGTTATGCGTTATGCGTTATGCGTTATGCGTTATGCGTTATGCGTTATGCGTTATGCGTTATGCGTTATGCGTTATGCGTTATGCGTTATGCGTTATGCGTTATGCGTTATGCGTTATGCGTTATGCGTTATGCGTTATGCGTTATGCGTTATGCGTTATGCGTTATGCGTTATGCGTTATGCGTTATGCGTTATGCGTTATGCGTTATGCGTTATGCGTTATGCGTTATGCGTTATGCGTTATGCGTTATGCGTTACGCGTTATGCGTTAAGCGTTATTTGCGTTATGCGTTATGCGTTATGCGTTATGCGTTATGCGTTATGCGTTATGCGTTATGCGTTATGCGTTATGCGTTATGCGTTATGCGTTATGCGTTATGCGTTATGCGTTATGCGTTATGCGTTATGCGTTATGCGTTATGCGTTATGCGTTATGCGTTATGCGTTATGCGTTATGCGTTATGCGTTATGCGTTATGCGTTATGCGTTATGCGTTATGCGTTATTTGCGTTATGCGTTATGCGTTATGCGTTATGCGTTATGCGTTATGCGTTATGCGTTATGCGTTGTGCGTTGTGCGTTGTGCGTTGTGCGTTGTGCGTTGTGCGTTGTGCGTTGTGCGTTGTGCGTTGTGCGTTCTGCGTTATGCGTTATGCGTTATGCGTTATGCGTTATGCGTTATGCGTTATGCGTTATGCGTTATGCGTTATGCGTTATGCGTTATGCGTTATGCGTTATGCGTTATGCGTTATGCGTTATGCGTTATGCGTTATGGGTTATGAGTTTTGTGTTACGCGTTATGCGTTATGCGTTATGCGTTATGCGTTATGCGTTATGCGTTATGCGTTATGCGTTATGCGTTATGCGTTATGCGTTATGCGTTATGCGTTATGCGTTATGCGTTATGCGTTATGCTTATGCCACATGCGTTATGCGTTATGCGTTATGCGTTATGCGTTATGCGTTATGCGTTATGCGTTATGCGTTATGCGTTATGCGTTATGCGTTATGCGTTATGCGTTATGCGTTATGCGTTATGCGTTATGCGTTAAGCGTTATTTGCGTTATGCGTTATGCGTTATTTGCGTTATGGGTTATGCGTTATGCGTTATGCGTTATGCGTTATGCGTTATGCGTTATGCGTTATGCGTTATGCGTTATGCGTTATGCGTTATGCGTTATGCGTTATGCGTTATTTGCGTTATGCGTTATGCGTTATTTGCGTTATGCGTTATGCGTTATGCGTTATGCGTTATGCGTTATGCGTTGTGCGTTGTGCGTTGTGCGTTGTGCGTTGTGCGTTGTGCGTTGTGCGTTGTGCGTTGTGCGTTGTGCGTTATGCGTTATGCGTTATGCGTTATGCGTTATGCGTTATGCGTTATGCGTTATGCGTTATGCGTTATGCGTTATGCGTTATGCGTTATGCGTTATGCGTTATGCGTTATGCGTTATGCGTTATGCGTTATGCGTTATGCGTTATGCGGTATGCGTTATGCGTTATTTGCGTTATGCGTTATGCGTTATGCGTTATGCGTTATGCGTTATGCGTTATGCGTTATGCGTTATGCGTTATGCGTTATTTGCGTTATGCGTTATGCGTTATGCGTTATGCGTTATGCGTTATGCGTTATGCGTTATGCGTTATGCGTTATGCGTTATGCGTTATGCGTTATGCGTTATGCGTTGTGCGTCATGCGTTATGCGTTATGCGTTATGCGTTATGCGTTATGCGTTATGCGTTATGCGTTATGCGTTAAGCGTTATTTGCGTTATGGGTTATGCGTTATGCGTTATGCGGTATGCGTTATGCGTTATGCGTTATGCGTTATGCGTTATGCGTTATGCGTTATGCGTTATGCGTTATGCGTTATGCGTTATGCGTTATGCGTTATGCGTTATGCGTTATGCGTTATGCGTTATGCGTTATGCGTTATGCGTTATGCGTTATGCGTTATGCGTTATGCGTTATGCGTTATGCGTTATGCGTTATGCGTTATGCGTTATGCGTTATGCGTTATGCGTTATGCGTTATGCGTTATGCGTTATGCGTTATGCGTTATTTGCGTTATGCGTTATGCGTTATGCGTTATGCGTTATGCGTTATGCGTTATGCGTTATGCGTTATGCGTTATGCGTTATGCGTTTTGCGTTGTGCGTTGTGCGTTGTGCGTTATGCGTTATGCGTTATGCGTTATGCGTTATGCGTTATGCGTTATGCGTTATGCGTTATGCGTTATGCGTTATGCGTTATGCGTTATGCGTTATGCGTTATGCGTTATGCGTTATGCGTTATGCGTTATGCGTTATGCGTTATGCGTTATGCGTTATGCGTTATGCGTTATGCGTTATGCGTTATGCGTTATGCGTTATGCGTTATGCGTTATGCGTTATGCGTTATGCGTTATGGGCTATGCGTTATGCCTTATGGTTTATACGTTATGCGTTATGCGTTATGCGTTATGTGTTATGCGTTATGAGTTTTGCGTTACGCGTTATGCGTTATGCGTTATGCGTTATGCGTTATGCGTTATGCGTTATGCGTTATGCGTTATGCGTTATGCGTTATGCGTTATGCGTTATGCGTTATGCGTTATGCGTTATGCGTTATGCGTTATGCGTTATGCGTTATGCGTTATGCGTTATGCGTTATGCGTTATGCGTTATGCGTTATGCGTTATGCGTTATGCGTTATGCGTTATGCGTTATGCGTTATGCGTTATGCGTTATGCGTTATGCGTTATGCGTTATGCGTTATGCGTTATGCGTTATGCGTTATGCGTTATTTGCGTTATGCGTTATGCGTTATGCGTTATGCGTTATGCGTTATGCGTTATGCGTTATGCGTTATGCGTTATGCGTTATGCGTTTTGCGTTGTGCGTTGTGCGTTGTGCGTTGTGCGTTGTGCGTTGTGCGTTGTGCGTTGTGAGTTGTGCGTCGTGCGTTCTGCGTTATGCGTTATGCGTTATGCGTTATGCGTTATGCGTTATGCGTTATGCGTTATGCGTTATGCGTTATGCGTTATGCGTTATGCGTTATGCGTTATGCGTTATGCGTTATGCGTTATGCGTTATGCGTTATGCGTTATGCGTTATGCGTTATGCGTTATGCGTTATGCGTTAAGCGTTATTTGCGTTATGGGTTATGCGTTATGTGTTATGCGTTATGCGTTATGCGTTATGCGTTATGCGTTATGCGTTATGCG